>NC_081544.1:4430637-4460455 GCF_901000735.1 Corylus avellana | reverse complement strand
TATATATATAATTGAAAAATAATTCAAATTAATAAATTTTTTAGTTGAAAAAAAAATCTAGAAAAAATTTTAAAAAAGAAAAATGATTATTTTTTAATAATTTTAAATTACTGACATGCCAATTTTGACATATCAGAAAATTCTGACGTGTTAAATCTAATACGTCAGAAATTTTTCGTTTCTGATACCTATAATTTTAACGCCTGAAACATGTCAAAAATGCCCCGTCATAAGGATTTTCTGACGTGTCAGACCACCTGTCACGTCAGAAAACTTATGTTAGCAAAAAATTGGTTTTTTGTAGTGAACATTCTCTACGTACAGTAGGTTGATCAATTCATATCGTGATTAAAGACCCTTTTTGAGATTCTCCCATGTCAACAACTCTTTGCTCTCTCGAAAGAATTTATACAACATATATCTACTTCCCCTTCTAAATGCTATATATGTAGCCATGTCCCGTGGGGAGTTTCTCATTCTCCTTTGTTTGCTCATATTCATTCTCCTATTGTCGTTAATTGTAGCTTAGGAAATGGTGTAGTAATAATACTTCGTATTGAAACACACTGTTTGATCATAAACTTCTGCTTGCACTTCTTAGACTTATAAAATGTTCTTAATTACTACATAAATTACATAAACGAAGCACCAAAAGATTATAAAATAAGAGAAGCTCGATCGATCGTTACACATGGAGCAAATGCCGGATGTTTATTGAAGCTAGCTCCAACCCCTTAATTATTAATTACAATGGGTAATAATGAACCCACCTTTTAAACATGATGTAACATTCTCTACGGTAGTACTCCGGAGCTGTGTGACCAGCACCCTATACAAAGACAAACCAAAACTTCTCCATCTTTATATATCCAAAAATAAAAAAAGGAAAAAGGAAAAAAATATATATATATATTAATCTGTTAATTCTTGATTTTTTTTTTGTTTTTTTTTTTAATTGAAAAATACGTTAATTCTTGAATTTAGGTACACAAGAAAGTATTCAAAAAACGGATTTTGTTTAACATATGCGACTGTAAAGGCAAGTAAACCATACTCTTACTAGTTATTTATTCATTTCGACTACTTTTTTACCCTAAAAACTAGCTAAAGAGACGAGACTTTCCTTCACACTTATAAAGTGACTACCAGTCCTTTTCACAACCGATGTAGAATAACTTCAACACCTAATTGTAAGAAATTCCGTTTAAAGTATGTCCCTTATGTCACATATATTATTGTAATTATAAAATATATATAATTACGGTATTCAGTGATTTATTCCAATTAAAGCTTATTCTATGAAATCAAATATTTTGAATTAAATTGTTGATTTAATTTTTGTGGAACAAGTATTTGATTTCATTACTGATTTTATTTTGTGGAATCAATTAGTTGTATTAATTATTTATTTGATTTTTATTCCTTGATGGGAGGAATAATTAAGGTAACAGCTCTAATTGAGGGTCTCTGACATACCTATAAATAACGCTGGCACTCACTGGTAAGCATAGGTCAGAAGAACCTCTCAATATTTTTTAGTTTTTCAAATTTGTTTTTGTTAAGATGTTCTTCAATTGGC
This sequence comes from Corylus avellana, assembly GCF_901000735.1. NCBI lineage: Eukaryota > Viridiplantae > Streptophyta > Magnoliopsida > Fagales > Betulaceae > Corylus > Corylus avellana. The sequence goes on along the minus strand of NC_081544.1, from coordinate 4,458,876 downwards.
TTGAGCAAGACATGGTTAGAGGTATTTATATAATTATTCATTCTGCTGCTAATTTTATTGTCAATTAACATTTAATGATATATTGAATTCTTACACTAATGCTTAATGGATTCAACTAAATCAGTTTTTGTCTCGGAAAATGAGAACAAAAGGACAAGAAAAGAACCAATTTCATAGAGCTTTGTCTAGCAAAATGAGAAAATTAATAAAGGATAAAAGAAAAACCAATTTCATAGATAAGCGTGTATATATATATATATATATATATATATAGGATGATAGAAATACCAATTTCATAGACAATTCCAGAGAAAGAAGAGCAGCCAGGGCCTCCAGTGAGCCATAGAAAAAGAGGGTCTTCTTGAGGGTTTCCTTGGGATTCAATGAAGTAGTAGATAGCTCCGAATTATTGACGGACAGCCCCTCAAGAGGTCCTTTGACCGACAGACGCCCAATTAACCAGTAGTTTTCCAAGAGATTCATGAACTAGTAACCAAAGGTCCCTAAGTGTTGGATGCATGCGGACATGCCCAACAGATACGAATTAGGATCCTCTCTAATTTATTATAATATTTAGTTAGTTATATTAGATGGGTATTTTTGTTTCCTCAAAAAGTGAAAAAAATAAAAATACTCTTTCAATATAATTAATCATATATTATCCCGTGTAGAAGATCTTGTTCCACTATATACATTGTAGCTACGAAGCCGTACTATATAAGAAAAGTATACTTCATTAATAGCCTTATCTATTTGGACTAATTAGTCCTATAGGCTAGGAAGGATTGACCCTATAAAGAAATATTTCGCTTGGGCATATCCAGAAGGAAAGACACTCATGAGAATCTACCACTTTCCGTGCTGGACCTTAACCTCGGATGCTTGCCATATTAAATCTACCTACCCTACTCGTAACAATTCTATAATAAAAGGTGGGATAGAATATTTCTCTAAATTAGGTTTGAAGAACTTTTTTTAATCTAATCTATAAAAATAACATATGTCTATTTTTTTAATAACATGTGAGATGTACATGAGTTTTTAATATTATTTATTCAAACTTTGTTCCTACTATTAAAAAAATATGTGCATCTCACATATTTAAATGACACATGTCATTTTTATAGACTAAATTAGAGAAAGTTCTTCCAACCTAATTTAGTGGAAAACTCTGCCCAAAAGGTGACAATTTGTAGTGTGAGGTATCCCCTTTCATTCTCATGCTTTTTGCTCTCTTAGAGATCACGGCCATACTGACCTAAGCATCATAATGTATTCCGCCGGCATCTCTGGCAAATCACTCGTGAATGTTTTTGTTTTTGCAAGTATTTTTGGTTGGACTATCGGTGTGAGGTCAGCTGTAGCAACAATAATTATCAACTCCCGAACACACATGATAAACTAGTGTAATCAAAATTCACAATAATTAACTTCAACGGTGGCCTTAATTCCACAACCCAAATTGTTGCTTCCACATAAAATCCTCTCTCATTGTAGGCCCCATTATATGATCAGCTGAGGTGGTTGTTCGGTCACTTCTTTTTTAATTTTGTTATAAATAAGGAGTTATTTGTACAAAATATGCAGGTGTACCATCATAAAACACTTCTCTCACGTTTATGTGACATTAAAACACTTTTTAAATAATTTAAAAAAAAAAAAATTACTTACTCAAATATTTCCCTTGAGTTGCAAGTGTATTATATCTTGCATGCATATACCTTATATTTGGAACAATTGATATATATTCAATATTTTTTAGGGGGAAAAAAAAAAGATTATTAAAAAAATAAATAAATAAAGGAGCAAATGCCGGCGGATGTTTATTGAAGCTCCAACCCTTAGTTAATTACAATGGGTAATAATGAACCCACCTTTTAAACATGTTGTAACATTCTCTACGGTAGTACTCTGTAGCTGTGTGACCAGCACCCTATAGAAGACAAAGCAAAACATGCCATACACTTTATTTTCTTTATATATCGATCCAAAAAAAAAAAAAAAATTAAAGGAGAAAAAAATATATTTAAAAAAGTAGAGGAAATGAATATATAAATAATAAGAGTATGGTTTACAGTGGCGTATGTTAAGCGAAATCCGTTTTCTGAATACTTTCTTGTGTACCTAAATTCAAGAATTAATAGATTAATATTTCTTAATTTAGATTTTTTTTTTTAAAAAAAAGTTAGAATAAGATCACCCACCCTGCAATTTGGCCGTCAACGAACCAAGGTCGCCGATCGTTGGCAACGGTCAAATTAAGAGACTTTATCCACTTCACTGTGCCCACAAACGGCACAACTATATCGCGGTCACCACTGTGGCAAGCAAAATCTTTAGTAAAAAGTTCCTAAAGTTCTTTGTGGAAAGCCTTTTGTATATCATTTCCTCTAATTTCTTCTTTTTTTTTAGCAATTTTTTTTTTTTCGACAAAGTCCTTGTAAAAGTTGAATTTTATTTCAAATTAGAAAGTGATATTAATTAAAGAAGAAGAACAATCGCAGCTAACTTGTTGCCGACTACCAAATAAGGGGTGGTCAATCATCCTTTAGTGAGCAGATGAGGGGCGACTACCTCTCGTGAGGAGCTAGCGATTACCCCTCACCATATTCAGGGGTGGCCCCTTCACTACAAGGGTCAAACACCCTTCACTTAGATGATCAGGGTTGGTCAGCCACCCCTCATTAGATGAGAGTGGCCACCAACAACATTATGAGGGAGGCTTCTTTCTTCTATTTTATTTTTTATTTTATTTTTTAAAAGTAATATAATGTTTGGGAAAAGTATATACATACTCTCTTCATACTACTGTTCAATTAATAACGATATGTTAGACTTTCAATTGAGAAAATATCCTCCCAAACTACCAAAAACTGCCGGACTACGCATGGCAGAGAAGAGAAGATAGCTAGAAAGTGATTACCTTTGTACCAGGACTTGTAAGCCAAACTGACTTAGACATCGATGAACATCAACCACACTTGGGATATCTTTTGTGTATGATAAGCTCTTGTTGCACCTCTTCCAATCCAACACATGACCCTGATGACATCACAAAATCATATCATCATCTCAAATCACTAATAATATCATACCAACTCAAACATCATCCCCATGAAGAATTTAATTACAAACCTGCCGAACATACAGAGCTTCTTGAACCCTTTCGTCATTTGCCCACATATACGATAATGCATAGTTAAAATTCTGCAGACAGATGGATGGAAGTCATGAACTGGTTAATCATCGTACGGCTGTAGATGTTTCAAACAAGTTTCAAGAATTAGGAGGGGGGATATTTAATTACCCGACACCATTCTTCAGGAATTCTAGGTGGTGAAAGTATGAAATCTGTCGGATTTTGTTGTAGAGATCTTCGATCCAGTTCTGCATTTTGTTTCGGGGATGCATAAGCGCACGTTGGTTCTAAAATATTATAAGTATATAAATCTTTGATGCACTGCATGCAATTTCGGAGAATCAGTCAGTGTTGAATAAATTCATGAGTACATAAATCTTATAACTATCAATTCATCTGAGTCTCACCTTTTGGTAATATGCAAGAGCCATGACACATGCTGTATTGGATGGATCTACGTTCACATAATCCTCATTACAACTTGTTTTGAGTTGCTGAAAAACGTGTAAACCATAACAAAATCACTACCATAATCAGGATGATCTCAGAGCTAAGGAGTATAGCATTTGAAAAAAAAAAAAAAAAAATCTGCAAACCCAACATGACAACAATTTTTTTTTATAAGATTTAACTTTTTGAGATAATTAATGTAGCATGCAGAGAGGGAGGTGTAATTAACGATTCACCTCATAAAGCTCATCTGATATGAGTGCCATCCGGTGATCGAATACTATTTTGGAATTTTCATCAATAATAGAATCTGTTCTTGGGCACCCAATTAGATACCCCTGAGACCATTTAGAAAAAAATGTCAAAACCAGAATGCAAAAGCAAAATAAAACGCCCAAATGTGGTAGGTGAATATGTACTTTGAGATTCATTCGAGGCTTTACTTTGGCAGCAACACCTGCAAGTTTATATACCAATCAAGCTTAATTAGCTAGTCTAGACTAAATACAAAGAGGGTTAATTTGATTTCAATCTAGAAATGTCAAGTTCCACATATATAGATTCTAGTTATCAATAAACTATATCTTACCATCTATTACTTTTTTTGTAACTAGTGGAACTGTCATGCCTGAATAAGAATTACCACTAATAAATAGTTGAACTGGGAGATACTGTGGGTGTTCATCCAACCACTGCATCATACCCCAAAAACATAAATGAATATTTTTATGAAAAAGGTAAGAATTTTCCTTCTTGAAGCATGAGTTTTGTGCAGTACCTTCCTTAGGAATTGATAAGATTGCTCTGCTGATTTAGAATCTGAGGTAGGCCAGCCTTCTTGAGTTGTGGAATAGGAGAAACCAGTGCCAACAGGTGCATCTAGAAATATGATGCTCGCTGTCTGCACATTTATCACCACATGCAGATTAATTATGAGAATTGTACCAGAAAACAGAAGACAAAAGGTGGGTGGAGTGAAGAAGGCTGCATTTTGAACCTTTGTCCATGCATATGTGTAGTTTATCAATCTTGGTAAGCCCCCAGTGTAGGTGTTAATATCAAATTCCAAAGGACCTGCACACAATTTTCAATCAGATAACAGCAGAAAAGCCATTCCTAATATAATAACTGGAGGCTATAAAACCATTCAAATAGGTTAGCTTCAAATTAATTAGTTTTAGTATTTTTTTCTTCCAACCAAACCCTTATGTGCTAGAATTTGTTCAAAATTATAATGCTCTTGATCATGTTGAAAGTACTGATCATGATTGGTCCTTTTCGCAATTGGAATTTGAAGCAGTACTGTGTGTTTGGCACCAATAAACTTTCATCTCCTCCCCCAAAAAAGGACCCACTAAAATGATTTATTAAACAAATAATACTTTGAAAAAATTTCAAGTGGTATAATAATATAACCGTGTTTGAACACCATTTTAATCTCAAAGCTTTAACTTCGTTTGTGATTGTTACTGTTTCTAAACAGACAACATATATAGGATAAGAGAGGAACCACTTTCCTAAACAAAAGGTTCGTTTGGCAATGAACTTGCTGATCAAGTTTTACTTTTTTTTTTTTTTCTTTTTTTTTTTCTTTTTTTACACTTTATAACATTTTTATTTTTTATATCACATTAATAACTTTTTGTTATTATTCAAATAAAAAAATTTATTACTACAAAATAAAACTTTTTCCTTTTTTCATACAAAAAATTTAAATTTTTATTTAATTACTTCCAAACCAAAAATCACCTACCAAATTCATTGCCAAATGGAAAGAGTTGCGCCGTTTGTCTCGGATAGCTGATTTTTGGTTTGGAAGTGATTCATCATGTAATATATATAAGTGATTCATCATGTAATATATATATATATATATATATATATATATATATGAGGAAATATTAGGTGTTTTCCTAATCCTTGGTAGATATTAATTTTTTAACAATCGGATGAGAAATAAGGGACCCGTGGAGCCAACTTTTTCTTTTTTTAGAAAATAATATTCTCCTAAAACTAGAAGAAGACCTATCAAATTCATTACCAAAGGAAAAGAGTTGCGAGTTATATATATATATATAGAGAGAGAGAGAGAGGATGATAGAAATACCAATTTCATAAACAAATGCATGAAAAGAAGAACAGCCAGGGCCTCCTGTGAGCCATAGAAAAAGAGGGTCTTCTTTAGGGTTTCCTTGGGACTTGATGAAATAGTAGAATAGCTCCGAATCCTCCACGCTTATGTATCTGAAACCAATTAAAACCCTTTACCAATATTTTCCCCATAAAAATAAACATATTTCTACATTACCATATATTAGTGCATTTTGATCAGCAACAATAACTAAAAAAATGTAACTATTTATTTTAACTATTATTTTTTTATACACTAACAAATTTCCTATTCTCTTCTCTACTTGCATTAAATATATTATATTATTTTTTTATGAAAAAAAGAAAAATAATAAACAACTAAAAAATAAAAAATTTATCTTGTGTGCTATAATAAATAACAAAAAGTTGCTATTCAATACGGTAGCACTTTGTGCATTTTATCTAGACTTTAACTATAATCCGTTGGAGGAAAAAAAAAATTATCATATCACGCATTATCAACTAAATGTAGCCGAAACAAAACTTTAACTTAATTAATCTACTGGAGATGCTCTTACGCTTAAAACAATATACAAATTTACCCGGTTTTGAGTTTAAATGGAGATGCTCTTACACTTAAAACAATATACAAATTTACCCGGTTTCGAGTTTAAATGGAAGCTCGCCATCAAAGCCAGGAAGATACTTGACGATGGAGGCACAGAAAGCTACATTTGCTGACACAAGTATTAGAATAAGCAAACGCAAAGACACCCATCTTTGAAGATTAACAACATTAATGGATGACTTTGTGAGAAGCTGCATATTATGAAAAGCTTCTGCTGCTACCATAAGAATAGATTGGAACTGGATCAAATTGCACTGCCTGAAAATTTTGGTTGCTGGCATGGGTTGGAACTGGAAGGATCTTGGCCGTTCTTATATCTGGAGTCGGCACCATCAGAATTGATGGCAGCGATCATTCTGCCTTGTTGACCGATTGGACACTGAAGTTTAGTTGCGGGGAGCAATAATAATTAATTGTTATTAAATTATTATTAATTTAGTTGCGGGGAACATCAACTGCAACATCAGCTAAAATCATATACAACAACTGTACGTTGACGTTGTGGTACACATGCATGGAAATTCAATATTAAAGTTGACGTTATCCTTTGCTCATGGAAAGTTTGCTGTAAAAGGAAACTTAATATTGTCGTTATCATTTGGAAATGGAATCTGCTGCAAGAATCGAAAGCACCGCGCATGGAAAACTCCTATGTAATTCAATTTACTTCATTTTGTAAGAAATTTAATATGTATATATTGATAATATATAGTTCATTTCTGGAATATATTGAGGAAGCAATATCCAAACATGCACGTGTCAACTTTAACATGGAATCAGAGTAAAAATGTCATAAGTTTGAATCTTGAATTTTTCGTTCACCTCTCATCATCTTAATTAAATATTATAGACCTTGTTAATTTTTTTTTTTTTTTTTTTTTAGGGGTATTGAGTATTTCATTGATCGAAAACCTCTTGTTTAGAGTTTACAATATTCTTGATAAAGTCCGGGAAATCAGACTACCAGATTTGTTCCTCCTCTCGCAGCACAACAAACTGGGCAAGTTTGTGTGCCATTACATTGGCCTCTCTTCTAACATGTTTAACACACCAAGACAAAGATTGATTAAACACGTGTTTTGCATCGTCCACGAACAGCCCATAAACTCCCCGACAGATACCTTCATGTTGCAAAGATGTGACAACTTCCAAAGCGTCCCCTTCCACTTCAATCTGCCTTAGCCCAAGCGTGCAACTAAGTTTTGCTGTTTTCCAAGCCCCTAATGCCTCGGCAATTGTGCGGTCAGTGATATAGGGTCTACTAGAGCATATTGCTGCGACAATTGTACCTGCATGATCCCGAGCAATGATCCCCACCTCCATCCTCTATAGTTCCTTATTAATGGTGGTGTTGGAACTGGTGGCTCATATTAATACCAGTGGAAGGCCAAGTAGACGGGAGCGGAGCAGAAGGGAACGATTAGGTTGTGGGGGTGCAGGGGCAACGCCCCCGCGGTACGATACTTGGTATTTTGGGAATTTCCTTAATAAGTCCGTACAAGTAGGGTTTAGGATTTTTCTATATATATGTATGATGTAACCTTGAATCATTAAGAGTAAAAATACAGCCGTCTCTCTGTAGACGTAGGCAAATTGCCGAACAACGTAAATTTGTGTGTCCACTCTCTCTCTCTTAATCTCTCTCTTTTCGATTCTATATTGTTCATCAATTATTGTGCACGGTAACAACATGCGGCATCCAAATTTAACTTGATGTAGCCTACCGCTGGCTGCTACCACACCACACAGCTGGGGATACTAACATGCACAGGCTTGTAGCTTCTACTATGTTCCGCTTTCCGGAACACCTCAAGTTGATGTGTAGCTTGACGAACTAGGGTAGCAGGTGGAAGAAACTCTCCCCTGAAAACCACCGAATTCCGCCACAATCATAAGAATCATGCTACCCCTCCTATCACTTGCATATCTTCCTCCCCCAACTTGCCATCCAATCTTTCAATAATACTCGAAAACTCATCTACATCACTTGAGCACTTGTGGATTGTTTTAAGACACTCAGTCCAAACATCTTTTGCTAACACACAGTTCCAAAAGATATGGCTTATAGTCTCTGTTTCCCTCTCACAGACTGGGTATAGTGAATCTGCAGTAATTCCCCTCTTGTGCAAATTTTCCTTTGTTGGCAATATATTGTTGCAAGCCTTCCAAAAAAAATTTATTCCACTCGAGTGTTGGCTGCCGACAAGTTTTTCCCCTACTTAAGATAAGATTTTGATTAAACAAAATGGAGCAAGTCCTACATAGATTTATCTAGATGGTTCTCCATCCATCTAGAAGGTTCTCTACAAAGATTTATCTAAATGGTTATCCATCTATCTAGAAGGTTCTTTACAAAGATTTATCTAGATGGTTCTCGATCCATCTAGAAGATTCTCTACAAAGATTTATCTAGAGAGTTCTCCATCCATCTAGAAGGTTCTCAATTTGTCTTCATCATCTAGATGGTTCTAACTTGGAGGCCAAGTTCATTCATCTAGATGGTTCTAACTTGGGGGCTAAGTTCATCATCTAGATGATTATAACTTTGGCTATAAAAAGCCAAGGGGCCTTATGCCTCAAAGGATGATCGATGATGATCAACAACAACACACGAAAAGAGAACCCAAGAGAGGAGAGCTTTAGTTATACTCCAGAGAAAAAGAGTTAAGAAAAGAGTGTCTTAATACACCACTGAGAGTGTATATTAGTTTTAACAGAGGTTGTTTATCTCTGTATTATTTTACTGCTGTATTACTCAAGTTTTGCATAACTTGAGTAAACGCCACTGTAACAAGTTATTTATAGTGGATTGATCGGAGTTAGTCCCGTGGATGTAGGCACACTGCCGAACCACGTAAATATTGTGTGTTGATCTCTTGCGTTTATCATTCCATTATTATTCTGTGGAGTTTGCACAATCATTGATTCAAGGGTGTGTCCATCCCTAACAAGTGGTACCAGAGCTAGGTTGACGGTAATACAGTACTATTCGCCGACATTTTTTATTTGAAGATTGTTGTGCAATTTTAATGGAAGGTACAAGCAGCAGAATGATAAGCCTAAATGGTAGCAATTGGCTGCTTTGGAAAGGCAAGATGTTAGACATTCTTTACTATAAAGATATGAATGCTCCAATTGAAGGTGACACAGCCAAGCCAAAGGAGACTTTAGATGCAGAGTGGAAGAAATTAAATTTACAACTAGTTGGTCTCATTCGGCAATGGGTGGATCACAAAGTCTACCATCATATTTCTGATGAAACCAATGCTTGTGAATTATGGAAGAAGCTGACAACAAGATACGAGCGAAAGACAGCCATAAACAAAGCCTTCTTGATTCGACAACTTGTTAACTTGAAGTTTAAGAGGTATTTTAGTTTCCGACCATTTGAATGATTTTCAGAATTTCGTAAATCAACTGACCACTATGAAGATGACTCTTGATGAGGAGCTACAAGCTTTGATGCTCTTGAGCTCTCTACCAGATAAATGGGAAATCTTGGTGGTGTCCTTGAGTAACTCTACTCCCGATGGCAAGATTGCCATGGAGCAAGTCACAAGCAGCATGTTCAATGAAGAAACCAGAAGAAAGGTTGTTGGGACAGACAGTGCACAAGCTCTTGTCACAGAGAACAGGGGCAGAAGCAAAAAATAGATGTTTCAAGAGTCATGATAAATCCAAAGGGAGGTCAAAGTCAAGAGGAAGGTCCATTGAAAGAAAAAAATGTTATCATTGCGGCAAGGAGGGTCATATGAAGCGAAATTGCTCGGGGCAAGATGTGGTAGTTCTATCTTATGGCGCTGGGGATTGTTTGCATGTTGCGGGTAATGATGAGGAGTGGGTTGTAGACACTGCTACCTCTTACCACGCTACTCCTAACAAGGAGATCTTCACATCATACAAAGCAGGTGACTTTGGTATGGTAAGAATGGGTAACACTAGCAACTCGAAGATAGTTGGGATTGGTGACATTCGTGTTCAAACCAATGTCGAGTGTACATTGATTTTGAAAGATGTTCGACATATTCCCAACTTCCGTCTCAATCTCATATCTAGGAATATTCTTGATAAAGAAGGGTATGAAAGTTACTTTGGCAAAGGAATTTGAAAACTCACCAAGGGATCTTTGGTGGTGGCTAAAGGCACGTCTTGTTGTTCATTATATAAAACACATATGAAGGTATGTCGTGATGAGTTGTTCACTGTGGAAGATAGTTTATCTCCAAATTTATGGCACAAAAGGCTTGGTCACTGCATGAGTGAGAAAGGGTTGCAGATTTTGGCAAAAGTCGCTCATTCCTGTTGACAAAGGTAAAGCTCTTAATCCATGTGAACATTCTTTATTCGAGAAGCAGTATAGAGTTTCTTTTGCAACGTCTTCACAAAAGAAATCTACTATTCTGGAGAGGGTCTATTTAGATGTTTGTGGACCTATCGAACTTCCAAGCTTGGGCGGCAATAGATATTTTGTCACATTCATTGATGATGCATCAAGAAAAGTGTGGGTCTATCTATTAAGGACAAAAGATCAAGTCTTTGATATCTTTCAACAATTCCATGCCATGGTTGAAAGAGAGACTGGAAAGCAGTTAAAGTGTCTCCGTACTGACAACGGAGGAAAATATACTGTGAAGAAATTCAGAAGCTTTTGCTTAGAGCATGGAATAAGGCATGAAAAGACTATGCCAGGCACCTCACAACACAATGGCATTGCAGAGAGGATGAACCGCACCATTGTAGAAAGAGTTAGATGCATGCTCAAAATGGTTGGATTACACAAGTCATTTTGGGGAAAGGCCACTCTGACGGCCTGCTATTTAATCAACTGTTCACCTTCAGTTCCTTTGAGTTTCGACATACCAGAGAGAGTATGGAGTGGAAGAGATGTCTCATATTCTCATCTGAAGGTATTTGGGTGCAAGGCTTTTGCACATGTTCCAAAGAAGAACAGGTTGAAGCTTAATGACAAGGCACTTCCCTGTATTTTTTTGGGTTATGGAAATGAAGAATTTGGATTCAGGCTATGGGATCCCATCAAGAGAAAGATTTTTAGAAGTCGAGATATGGTTTTCTATGAAGACCAATTCTATGGTGAAGCAGATAAACTTGAGAAGTCTAAAGCTGCGATTGAAGATATAGTTGATTTATCTTCCAATCCTTCTCAGCATACTCCAAACGAGGAAGTTCTGCATGATGCTACACCAGAATTGACTCCTAGTGATGAGCCAGAGTTGCTTGATAATGATGAGGATACTGAGTAGAGGGAGCATCCTCATGATCAGGAAGATTCAAGATCTCAGGTTAGAAGATCTACTAGAGAGCATAGATCGTCATCCAAATATCCTACTTCAGAATATATTTTGCTTACTGGAGAGGGGGAGCGAGAGAGTTTCCAAGAAGTACAATCTCATAAGGATAAAATCCGTTGGGTAAAAGCCATGCAAGAAAAGATGAATTCTTTGCAAAAAAATACCTATGAGTTGGTAGAACTTCCTAAAGGCAGAAAAGCATTGAAGAACAAGCGGGTTTTCAAGTTAAAAAGGGATAGCAGTGGAAAGCTAGCAAAGCACAAAGCACGGTTAGTAGTTAAAAGCTTTGCACGGAAGAAAGCAATGGAGGTCATTCCTTACTCCTCAGTTGTTGGGAGTCTTATGTATGCCATGGTGTGCACACGACCAGACATTGCACATGTTGTAGGTACTATCAGCAGATTTCTCCCAAATCTGGGCAAAGACTATTGGGAAGCTGTGAAATGGATCTTAAGATATTTGAGGGGTACTTCCAAGTTATGCTCAGGATGAAGCATATTGATGTGAGGTATCATTGGCTACGTGAGGTGATAGACTAGAAGCAAATGAAGCTTGAAAAGATCCATACAGAAAAGAATCCCTCTCATATGTTGACTAAGGTGGTTCTAACTAGTAAGCTTGAGCTATGTTCCCAGTTAGCCGGTTTAAACTTCTTGTGAGTGGAGTTAGTCATGCCTTGCTCCTCTAAGTAGGGAGGGGGAGATTTGTTGGCTGCCAACAAGGTTTTTCCCTACTTAAGGTAAGATTTTGATTAAACAAAATGGAGCAAGTCCTACAAAGATTTATCTAGATGGTTCTCCATCCATCTAGAAGGTTCTCTACAAAGATTTATCTAGATGGTTATCCATCCATTTAAAAGGTTCTTTGCAAAGATTCTAGATGGTTCTCCATCCATCTAGAAGGTTCTCTACAAAGATTTATCTAGAGAGTTCTCCATCCATCTAGAAGGTTCTCAATTTGTCTTCATTATCTAGATGGTTCTAACTTGGAGGCCAAGTTCATTCATCTAGATGGTTCTAACTTAGGGCTAAGTTCATCATCTAGATGGTTCTAACTTTGGCTATAAATAGCCAAGGGGCCTTATGCCTCAAACGATGATTGATGATGATCAACAACAACACACGAAAAGAGAAGCCATAAGAGGAGAGCTTCAGTTATACTCCAGAGAGAGAGAGAGTTAAGAAAATAGTGTCTTAATACACCACTGAGAGTGTATATTAGTTTCAATAGAGGTTGTTTCTCTTTGTATTATTTTACTACTGTATTAACTCAAGTTTTGCATAACTTGAGTAAACACCACTGTAATAAATTGTTTATAGTGGATTGATCGGAGTTAGTCCCGTGGATGTAGGCCCACTGCCGAACCACATATATACTGTGTGTTGATCTCTTGCGTTTATCATTCCATTATTATTCTATGGAGTTTACACAATCATTGATTCAAGGGTGTGTCCATCCCTAACATCTAGGTCCCTTTATACGACATGCAGCCCGCCACAAATCATGTAAAACCAGATTGGTAGAGCAACTTCTTTTTTCAAGCTCAGTGATGTCATTGGCTAAGTTATATGCACTGTGGACAGAGAACTCCCCATTTTGAGTACCTACCCAAACCAGCTTATCTTCTTGTCGACCATGGCAGATTGCCATGATGCGTATAGTATTTCGCCTCCTCCACATTGAAAACTTCCTTAATAAATTGTACATTCCACCACCAAGAATCTGATCGTAGCTTCTTGGTCAAGGATCAAAACAAGGGATTGAATACCATATGAGGTGGGAGAGGGGATCCAACGGTCTTTCGAGATTTTGATGGACTTACCATCTACGACTCTCCATATCAAGACCGATTCCAATACCTTTTTTGCATTCCAAATACTCCTCCAGACATAGCAGGGTTTGGAGCCTAAATGTGAGGTGAGGAAAATGTCATTTGAGAAATATTTTTCTTTAAAAATTCTGGCAACCAAATAATTCGGATTCTGGATTAATCGCCATCCCTGCTTTGCAAGCAAAGCCGAATTGAAACATTTTAGGTCCTTATAACCTAGACCTCCTTGATCTTTGGACCTACCCATTTTGTCCCAACTCATCCATGCAACCCTAGATTCGTTCTCCTTGTGCCCCCACCAAAACCGGGACATCATAGAATTTATATCATGGCAGAATGTTTTGGGCAATTTAAAGACATTCATTGTGTACGTGGAAATTGTTGTATAACTGCCTTGAGAAGAATCTCCTTTCTAGCCTGAGAGAGAAACTTTTCCTTCCAACTGTTTATCCTTTCCCAAATCTTGCCTTTAATATCACTTAAAGAACTGACTCGAGACCTTCCAATAAGGGTAGGTAGCCTCAAATATTTTTCATACCGCTGTGTCGAGCTCACTCCAACCACCGACAAAATGTGGGCCCGAGTCTCCAAATGTGTGTTCTTGCAAAAAAAATTGAGAGTTTTTTGCCCTATTTAATCCTGAAGCTTACTCATACTCTTCTAGTAGTTCTTGGATGTGGCCCCATTCAAAAATATTTGCTTTGCGGAAAAGCAAACTATCTTCTGCGAGGAAGAGATGATTTAGCCTTGTCCCTCCTTTGGTGATAGGTAGGCATGTGATCCCTCCTACACGTTCCGTCCTATTCAATAAAGTGCTTAGCCCATCCGCACATAGAATACAGAAATAAGGTGATAGTGGATAACCTTGCCTGATGCCCCGGTCAGGACTGATTTTACCGAAAGGTTGCCCGTTAATCAGAACTGAGAAAGACACTGTACGAACACACATCATAGCCATGTTTACCCACCGATCGGCAAACCCAATTTTCCGCATTATGGCCTCCAAAAAATTCCATTCAACTCTGTCATAGGCCTTGCTTATGTCCAATTTTAATGCCATGAACCCCTTTATCCCCTTCATTTGTATGGAGCACTTCAAAAGCAACTAAAATATTATCAGTGATCAGACGTCTTGGGATAAACGCACTTTGATCAGGGGAAATAATACATGGTAACACCTTCTTTAAACGGTTAGCAATCATTTTTGCAATAAGTTTATATAAAACATTATATAAACTAATTGGACGATATTCTGAGAGACTGCACGGATTTTTGTCTTTGGTATAAGTGCTATGTTCGTAGCATTTATATCATTGTCAAAAATTCCTTTATTGAGAAAATCTAGATCAACCATGCGTACCTCGGATTTGACGGTGGTCCAAGATTTTTGATAGAAACAAGCCGCAAAACCATCTGAACCGGAGGATTTGAGAGGGTGCATTTATGCAATGGCTGCCTCCATTTCGACCACAGTGTAAACATTGAGCAGATTTTCATTCATGTCTGCTGTCACACGTGTATCCAACCCTCTCAAAATTTCCTCTACTCCCTTTTTATCGCCTGCAGTAAAGAGCCTTTGGTAGAAATTACAGAAAGCTTCCCCTATTTCCTTGGGTTTCTTCCATTCCTTCCCCTCCTCATCCTTAATCACCCGGATATGATTTATTTTTTTCATGTGGCTTGCCCAAGCACGAAAGAAAGGCGTGTTTCTATCCCCATATTGATACTAGTTTTGCTTTCCTGTCTACTTCCACCGAATGTCTTCTTGTTATAGCATGAATTCTATCTCATCCCGCAACTTCTTTATCTCAATACGGTTATCCGGCCTCTCCATCCTTTGTAGTAATTCAAGCTGTTTTCTTTTCTTCTTGAAGTTACGCTCGGCACTCCTAAATTTCCTACCACTCCATCTTATTAAGGCCATTTGACAGTAGGCTAATTTTAATCTTGCTGTGTGCATCATAGTCTCTCCGCAGACCCCTTCCTCCCATGCCTCCCTCAACACTTCGTTATGCTCTTCATCTAGCATCCAATTTTACCCGTAAACCTTCAATACAAAATTGGGTTTTGCAAAACCCAATTTTACCCGTAAACCTTCAATACAATTTTGTATACATTTTGTTTCCATGAGAAACAAAATTCGGGGTTTATTCTCCTTTACCATTTGGCAAAGGTCCCGAACTACTCGAGGGTTTCCCAGCCTTCGGAAGTTCCAACATAGGATCGACATCAAAAGCACCTACAAAACCCAATGTTACCCGTAAACCTTCAATACAATTTTGTGTACATTTTGTTTCCATGAGAAACAAAATTTAGGGTTTATTCTCCTTTGCCAAATGGTAAAGGTCTCGAACTACTTGAGGGTTTCCCAGCCTTCGGCAGTTCCAATATAGGAGAATCATTGCTATTGGTGGGGCTGTGATCCAGCCTTCGCCAGTACCTTGGAATCCAGACTAATTCCTGTTGCTATATTGTCCTCTTTTTTTTTTTTTTTTTTTTTTTTCTTCTGTTACACTGGCTTTTGATGCCTTCTCTCGACCTACTATACCCTTTCTGGCTTGTCTTTTCCAGTGTTTTAGGTTTGAGGCTTTCTTGGAATTTTTTACTGCTAACTTATCCCCAGAGTCACATGTCATGGCAGCGTGTACATTGATGTTCTCATCCCTTATTTCAATCCCATTACTTTCCACGTGAAAATCCATACAAGTAATTTAGCCACCAGCACCATCTGGGTCCACTAGGCCAACCTCCTTGCTGCTACTCTTGAGAGTTTCACCACGTGGGGGCTCAGGGTTTGCTTCGCCGTCTTTCCTTGTGGGAGTGCAATCGAATCCCACTTCTTCTACATCCCATAGCACCAGAGACTCACTACGTCAAGCCTTTTCTTTCCTTTTTTACTGCCTCATAATATTAGGTCCCCCTCCCTTAGAATCCTAATCATTAAAGATCTTCAAATTAGACTTGTTGTGAGTTACGCCACCAATCTAGCAGGATGCTGTATCTTCGCTACCCCTTAGTAAAAGAATTTTGGGAGAGGGGGGGGGGGGAGGAGGTTTCCAGGCCGGACCTTTCCTTCTCTTCCCACCGTCCGGACCACCACCAGCCCCCCGTATCTGCTCCATGGTCCTTTGATGAGGAGTACCCACTGCCACTCTCGTGCCCTGAATAATTCTGCCGTTTTGGAGGTTCTATCCTCAACCACACTCCTTATTGTTTACCTTCGTCCCCCGTGCTCATCCGTTGCTGCACTCCTTCAGGGCAACCCTTCCTTCCATGAATCACACAACCACATATGAAGCAAAATAATGGCAATTTCTCATATTTAAATTCCACCCAATAGGATTTATCGCCTACGGACAAGGCTCTTCCACGCTCCAAAGGTTTTGATACATAGATCGTTACTTTGATCTTGAGGCATCTTCCCCGGCCTGCACCATCTCGTGCCACATCCACGTCCACATCCTCTAGGACCCCAAGAGATTCTCCAATCTTTGAGCCAACTTTTCTCGTCATGCATAAGAGGGGCATGTCATGAACCTGTATCCAGAAAGGTGACTATGTAAAAACCATTTGTGCTGGAGGACTCTGCCCATCAAATTCATTCAAGACTAGGATTTGTCGATCAGAAAACCACGGCCTCCCTGCCAGCACCCTCCTCTTGTCATCCTCCTCCACAAATTCAAAGAGCCACACATTGTCCTACAATTCCTTGAATATAACATTCCCCGTCGTTCGCCAAATCCTAGACAACGCCGCTTTGAAGGCTTCTCTATTGACACCAACCACCCGTCCTTCAGCTATCTCTCCTTCTGTTACTGTTATCCCTGTTTTTTCTCCTTCCGACAGAGATATTGATGCAAGCCAGTTTTACCCATTTTGGTTAAATTCGCTCGTGACTAGTTTTACTAAAACAGGCTGGATATTGGATTTGAGTAAACTTGGTGGTGTTGGAAAGCTACTTCAAATATCTACAAATTCATGTTTCATGAGATTTAGCTAATTCCGATGTATACTAAGTCAAAACAGGCTGCAAAGGGAAGATTGAAAATCTGGACAGAAATAAAGGCAATAATCCAATAAGGAAAGACTTGATTGCTCTAATGGGGACTTTAATGAAGATTTTATTCCAGCAAATCAAATAATCCAGCAATCAAATATATTGATTCTCTTATACCAAATGACGCTGGGCAGAACTAAGATTGTTCTGATAGTGTATAAAAGCAGTAGAAACTAAGAATTGAAGATAGAAAAGGGAATTCAGGAAGAGAGAAAATAACAAATAGGGCAGAGCAAGTCCCTAAGTGCTCCATATAAGCAAACAGAGAAATAACTCTGAAAGACTTAAATTTAATTTATAATATAAACTGAATTTCAATATAACAAAGACTAGATGCCTTTATATAGGCTATGCACCTCCTAAATTAACAAGGAAAATGAAAAGCAGACCTAATTGGAAAATGAAAACAAATCCTAATAGGAAAGGAAAAACTCAATCCTTATTGAAGAAGGAAAACTAAAATACACATGCATAATTAAAATAACGATTTCTCAAATTTCTCCTGCATCAGATATCATACTACAAAGTCTTTTCAACTCTAAAGCCATCCTCCTCCGTGACAGCTTAAACTCGCCCCTCACCAACTCCACACCCTTTCAAAACAAACCTCTTACCCTCCACGATCACCGTATAGGAAGTAGCCAAAAACCCTCACCCCTAGATAATTCTCAACGTGAGAACCCCAAAGAGAGACAATGAAAATGTTGAGTTTGTATGTGAAATTCGTTGGACCCTGTTAATTAAGGGTGAGGAGGAGTGTTAGAATATAAATAATTAAATTCATCTATTTCTACCAGCTTAAGTTTTAAGTAGTGATTTAACAAACAATGAATTCTCCCTCATTATATTGTACTATATCAGCAAATAACTAGGGATGAAAAAGGCACTTACGGTTAGCGGTTATTGGCTAAAACCGCTAATCGTAACCACCTAGGCGGTTAGTAAAATCCGTTAAACACCTAAGCAGTTAACTGTTAATAACTCTAATAACCGCTAACTACTTTTTAAAATAAAAAATTAAAAAAAAAATCAAAATGATGTCGTTTCTATGATAATACAATAATATCTACATAGTACATACAACATCATTTCTATATTTTTACACATTTTTATATATATTTAAAATTTTAAACACAAAAACGACATTGTTTCATATGTGTATATATATATATATAGGCGGTTACCATTTAACAGTTAACGGTTTTGAAAAAACTTAAAACCATTAAAAAGCCCCTATTATAAGGTCTTGGTGTAAAACACTACTTTTACAGCAACCAATGTAAGCTTGACACATCACCTAAAACCATCCTATGAAATAAGATTGACAACACTGGATTTTTCAACCAAACCTACCCATCATCCATTTCTTCTTCATTCTAACCTGCTGAGCCAACAAGCCAACAAACCAACACCAACACCAAAACCACCTCCACCCTCACTGAATTCGTCGACGGAAACCTCCATAACCACCTCCAGAATCCACCAAAACCCATCATCGGGAACCGCCTAGACCTATAGACAAAAGAAATATTTTTTCCCTTTCAACGCCTAAACCAATTGAACGCCGTTGCCGGAATCCACCAAAAGCCACCACTAGAATCCGCCCAAGGCCACTACCCAACCCTATAAAAGAACAACCCAACCAAATCTGGGGGACAAAATACCCATAGGCAAACCACCAAAGCCACTGCCCAACCCATTCAAACACAAAAGAAAATTATCTGGAGCAGACACCACAAAATCCAAGAATGGCCAGAACTCATTAAATCAAGAATGGTATTGTGAGTAGTTCAGATTCCATGATAATGGAATCTATGGAATTTGTGAGTAGTTCAGAATATGATGTTTATCAGTAGTTCAAATTCTAGTTTTGTTTGATTTTTTATCTTTCTTCAAACAATTGGAGCAGACCCCACAAAAACCAAGAACGAGATTGTGCTTTACAATGTGCTCTTAGAATTTGCTGTGGGAGGAAGCCATGCCGATTTGAACCAAAAATTAATTGGCCATGGGTTGCAAAAGAGCGATTGATTCGATGGGTTGCTGATTTGATTCTCAAAAATCAGCATTTCATCTACCTCAAAATGGGTGGATTCCAGTTGAATGTCCTTTGGTGGCTTTCGACGGCAGAGTCTGGCTAGGGAGGAATGGAATGAGAAAAGTGATAATGGGTTGTTTGATCATGTGTTTTCATTTCTATTGAAATTTTATGCTCTCAGCTGATTGTGCTGATGTGTCAAGTTTTTATTTGATGTTGTAAAAGTGGGGTTTTGCACCACGACCGGATATAAGTTCAACTCAAACCAATAATTGTAACTGTCAAGGCGGTTAGCGGTTCCTAACTGCCTTCAAAAGCAGTTAATAGTTAGCGAGCGATTATTAACCGTCTAGCTTTTCACTCCTACAAATAACTAAATTATGCAACTAACATTCTGGAGCAACCTAGTAGAGTTGCATCAACAAATTCAACAAAAACAACCACTCCTTCCTATATCCACACAAATCGAATTACATAATCAAAAGAAAACAATCAATGAATTATGCATCACAAACTTCAATCATCAGAACAATTGCAAATTCTCTATAATTCTAGATTCTTGGTAGTCAACTTAATTCTGCCTTTGGCAGTGATAAACGCCGAATGTTGCACATTCAAGGCCCTTAATTTGCGTATGTTAATTCCTTACAATTGTTTTTTGTTTGATTTTTATTTTGTTTTTGTGTTTCAAGTTTTATTTGGAAATCCATTGAAAATTGGGCTTAAAAGGCAAAAGCTGGAAGCATTCTGGACTTAGGATCGAGCGTAACTGCACCTGAGATCGAGCGCGCCTTCACTCGAGCGCATGTAGCCCAGGATCAAGCGCACACCTGCTCTTGCGCGCACATCAGCTAAGTTCGAGCACACTGGCGCTTGAACGCACATCCGTATGATCGAGCGCACACAGCCCCAGAATGCACGGACACGCATTTTGATAGCTTGGAATTAGGTTTTTAGTCTCCCAATTGAACTGGAAGACTAACCTCCGGTTTTCTTAAGGATTATAGGGTTTTTAGGGTTCTCTTACTCCCTATAAATAGGCCTCTAGACATAGAAAAAGATACAACTTTCTAGAGCTAGAAATCAAAAAATTGTCTTCGAAGCTTAGAAAATCATGAGCAAGTAAACCCTTTCGTGGATTGTTAATGTAACCCCATCCAAGCACAATGGTTTGATTATATTTAATTTCTAAATTTTCAATTTAATCATATTGATTGTATAACAATGAGAATTGCTACTTTTTGATTCTGTTCTTAATTATTAAATGCAATTGTTCTTAAATTCCAAAATCATATTTGTGAAAATCTTCTCTTGTCTTAGAAAATATTTCACTTTTGTTGATCTCAAATCATTTTTGTTTTCTATGATTATGAGGATGATGGTTATACAATGGGTTTAATTGACATATGATCAATAGAATTTGATAGACCATGCCTAGGGAAGACGGATTGTACTACATCCTAATTTAGTGTAATTTAGGTAGACAGTCTATGCCAACCGAAGATGGGTTACACTTATTCATTGATTGTATATATCCAGTTAAAGAATTTGATAATTTATACATAGGGAAGACGGGTCGTACCGCATCTTAGTGGTTAGGTGGACGATCCGTGCTAACCGGAGATAGATTATGCTTATTCTTTAATAAGGTAGTTTCTTGTTTATTTATAACATGCATAGAATGAATTTCTAGGATTAATTATTATTAGCCATTGTTGTACAGATAGAGGTGAAGTCAATACCATACACTCTCTCTTACTTTAAATCTCTTTTATTTTCATGCACTTTAGTTTCACAAACAAAATCAATCTCTTTTTAATTCAGTTAATTTTAATTCTCCTAAAGATAACAAAACCCCTACAGTCCTTGAGGTTCGACACCCTCTCTATTGCTTTACCCTACAAGGATTCGTCCTATTGCGAGTAGTAATTTTTATTAGGGAAAAATATAAAAAAGCCCCACAAACTACCAGCCGTTTTCGATTTAGCCCCCTAATGTTCCAAAAGTGATAAAGTAGCCCCCCAAACTACCAAATTATTGCATTTTGGCCACTCCGTTAGTCAAAACCGTCAGTTTGGACGGAAACTGCAAAACGACGTCGTTTGTTACGGGTAAGTTACTACAATGCCCTTTTGAGAAAAATATAAAAAAGCCCCCCAAACTACCAGCCGTTTTCATTTTCCCCTAATGTTCAGAAAGTGATAAAGTAGCCCCCTAACTACCAAACAGTTGCAATTTGGCTACTCCGTTAGTCATTACTGTCAAATATGATGGAAAATTCAAAACTACGTCGTTTTGACAATGGTAAGTTACTAAAATGCCCTTTTAGAAAAAAAAAATCATATTAAAACAAGCACGCTAAATGGCGCCGTTTTGCTTGAAATTAGGGTTTCCTTACACTTACCAAAACGACGCCGTTTTGATAAGTGTTAGGAATAAAAAGAAAAAACCTTAGACACCACGCAGAAAAAACCCCCAACCCCAGTTTATCTCTCTCCCCCAAACCGCCGACCACCACATCGTTCTATCTCCGGCAACCTTCTCCCTCAAGTGAAAAAAACGCAACGCCCCTCTCTCTCTTTCTCTCAAAACGACTGCCCCTGCCACCACCATCCATCACCGCCGGCCACACCATCCACTAGCTACGAAGCGCCACCGAAAAATTCTTACCCATTGTAGAAATCAAACAAAAAAATCACGTTTGTAGATAAACAACACCGATCCGACAGCTATACCATGAAATACAATAAAAAGATTGAGTTATGGGTAAGATTTACAGGCTGTCGGAGATAGACGACGTGGTGGCCGGCGGTTTTGAGGAGAAAGATAAACTGGGGTTGGGGGTTTTTTCGTGGGTCACCTGCGTGGGGTCTAGGGTTTTTTCTTTTAATTCCTAACACTTACCAAAGTGGCATCATTTTGGTAAGTGTAAGGAAACCCTAATTTCAAGCAAAACGGCGCCGTTTTGCTTGCTTGTTTTAATATAATATGATATTTTTTTTCCAAAAATGGCATTTTGGTAACTTACCATTGCCAAAACGATGTAGTTTTAAATTTTTCATCATATTTGACGGTAATGAATAACGGAGTGGCCAAATTGCAATTGTTTGGTAGTTTGGGGGCTACTTTATCACTTTCTGAATATTAGGGGGCTAAAATGAAAACGGCTGGTAGTTTGGGGCGCTTTTTTATATTTTTCCCAAAAGGGCATTGTAGTAACTTACCTGTAACAAACGACGTCGTTTTGCAGTTTCCGTCCAAACTGACGGTTTTGACTAACGGAGTGGCCAAAATGCAATAGTTTGGTAGTTTAGGGGGCAACTTTATCACTTTTGGAACATTAGGGGGCTAAATCGAAAACGGCTGGTAGTTTGGGGGGCTTTTTTTATATTTTTCTCTTTTTTTTAATTTTTTTTAAGACATGTGGCATTGTTATGTGAAGACACGTGGCAATATGTTATTTGGGCTGACGGAATGTGATGGAGGTCCTAAGTTGGTCTTTTCTCATATTTCGAGTACCATTTGTCATATGACTTGAAACCTAGGTGGGACAAAATGGAAAAATGAACACCTAGGTACTAAAAAGGTAATTAACCATAAGTTTCGACCTCATTCAAAGAGCAAATAGCTCTCTTCTCTCTCCTCTAAAATCCCCAAACCTAGGCTTCCCCACCTATTAGTTCACCAACCTCAATCTCCACTCACAACCACAACCTCTAAACCTTTCGTTGGCTATATACATTAATTGGTATGTAGTCTATTTGCAGCTTTCAAACTCATTTCCAAACGGGACACTTTCTATAATTTTATTTAAACACGTACTTTTAAATTGCCAAATTAGGAGGCTAAATGCCCTCTTTGTTGGACTTGGGGGGTTTTTATCGCTGGCCATTGGCGTGAATTTTGAGATTGTGAACGATGGGGTTGTTGGCAGTCGACATTAGATAATGATAGTTGTAGTGTAGGGGTTTTGTGTAGGTGTTGATGGGTTTTTAGGGTTACCCATTAGCATGGATTTTGAGTTTGTGAACTATGGGTTTGTCAGCAATTGACATTGGCTAATGATAGTTGTAGTATGGGGGATTTGTGTAGATGTTGATGGTTTTTTTATTGCTGGCCATTGGCGTGGATTTTTTGTTTAGGGTTTAGGGTTTAAAGGCTATGGGCGTGGCAAGTCCTTGGGGAACCCCTAAAGGCTATATCATTACCAAGCCCTTGGGGGTGGTTTGGCCACCTCCAAAACGGCCTTGCGGGTTCATTGGGGTGGTCGAAATGCCCCCAGAGTCCATGAGGGTGGTTTTGGCCGCCCAAGATGGCTGGTCTGGCCACTTTTATTGGCCATGGTGTTGTTTCGGCCACCTTTAAAGTCCAAAATGAGGGTGGCCGAAATCACCCTTAGACCAGCCTTGGGGGGTGGCTTAACCACCCTTAATGGCAAATTTGGGGGTGGTCGCCCACCCCCATTGGCCAAAATGAGGTGGCTGGGCCACCCTAAAATTTAATAATTTTTTTATAAAGGCTTAGTTTTTTTGAATTTTTTTTAAGACATGTGGCATTGTTATGTGAAGACACGTGGCAATATGTTATTTGGGCTGACGGAATGTGATGGAGGTCCTAAGTTGGTCTTTTCTCATATGTCGAGTACCATTTGTCATATGACTTGAAACCTAGGTGGGACAAAATGGAAAAATGAAAACCTAGGTACTAAAAAGGTAATTAACCTTAAGTTTCGACCTCATTCAAAGAGCAAATAGCTCTCTTCTCTCTCCTCTAAAATCCCCAAACCTAGGCTTCCCCACCTATTAGTTCACCAACCTCAATCTCCACTCACAACCACAGCCTCTAAACCTTGCGTTGGCTACATACATTAATTGGTATGTAGTCTATTTGCTGCTTTCAAACTCATTTCCAAAAGGGACACTTTCTATAATTTTATTTAAAAACGTACTTTTAAATTGCCAAATTAGGAGGCTAAATGCTCTCTTTGTTGGACTTGGTGGGTTTTTATCGCTGGCCATTGGCGTGAATTTTGAGATTGTGAACAATGGGGTTGTTGGCAGTCGACATTAGATAATGATAGTTGTAGTGTAGGGGTTTTGTGTAGGTGTTGATGGGTTTTTATGGTTACCCGTTAGCATGATTTTGAGTTTGTGAGCTATGGGTTTGTCATCAATCGGCATTGGCAAATGATAGTTGTAGTATGGGGGTGTTGTGTTGATGTTGATGGGTTTTTTATCGTTGGCCATTGGCATGGATTTTTTGTTTAGGGTTTAGGGCTTAGAGGCTATGGGCGTGGCAAGTCCTTGGGGAACCCCTAAAGGCTATATGATTACCAAGCCCTTGCGGGTGGTTTGGCCACCTCCGAAACGGCCTTGCGGGTTCATTGGGGTGGTCGAAATGCCCCCAGAGTCCATGAGGGTGGTTTTGGCCGCCCGAGATGGCTGGTCTGGCCACTTTTATAGGCCATGGTGTTGTTTCGGCCACCTTCAAAGTCCAAAATGAGGGTGGCCGAAATCACCCTTAGACCGGGCTTGGGGGTGGCTTAACCACCCTTAATGGCAAATTTGGGGGTGGCCGCCCACCCCCATTGGCCAAAATGAGGTGGCCGGGCGACCCCAAAATTTAATAATTTTTTATAAAGGTTTAGTTTTTTTAAATTTTTTTAAGACATGTGGCAATGTGATGTGAAGAGACGTGGCAATATGTTATTTGGGCTGACGGAATGTGATGGAGGTCCTAAGTTGGTCTTTTCTCATATTTCGAGTACCA
The DNA here is from genome assembly GCF_901000735.1 of Corylus avellana. Lineage (NCBI taxonomy): Eukaryota > Viridiplantae > Streptophyta > Magnoliopsida > Fagales > Betulaceae > Corylus > Corylus avellana. The sequence goes on along the minus strand of NC_081544.1, from coordinate 4,433,564 downwards.
TTTGTCATATGACTTGAAACGTAGTTGGGACAAAATGGAAAAATGAAAACCTAGGTACTAAAAAGGTAATTAACCATAAGTTTCGACCTCATTCAAAGAGCAAATAGCTCTCTTCTCTCTCCTCTAAAATCCCCAAACCTAGGCTTCCCCACCTATTAGTTCACCAACCTCAATCTCCACTCACAACCACAACCTCTAAACCTGTCGTTGGCTATATACATTAATTGGTATGTAGTCTATTTACAGCTTTTAAACTCATTTCCAAACGGGACACTTTCTATAATTTTATTTAAACACGTACTTTTAAATTGCCAAATTAGGAGGCTAAATGCTCTCTATGTTGGACTTGGGGGGTTTTTATCGCTGGCGATTGGCGTGAATTTTGAGATTGTGAACGATGGGGTTGTTGGCAGTCGACATTAGATAATGATAGTTATAGTGTAGGGGTTTTGTGTAGGTGTTGATGGGTTTTTAGGGTTACCCATTAGCATGGATTTTGAGTTTGTGAACTATGGGTTTGTCAGCAATCGACATTTGCTAATGATAGTTGTAGTATGGGGGATTTTTGTAGATGTTGATGGTTTTTTTATTGCTGGCCATTGGCGTGGATTTTTTGTTTAGGGTTTAGGGTTTAAAGGCTATAGGGGTGGCAAGTCCTTGGGCAACCCCTAGAGGCTATGGGGGCGGCAAGCCCTTGGGCAACCCCAAAAGGCTATAGGATTACCAAGCCCTTGGGGGTGGTTTGGCGACCTCCGAAACGGCCTTGCGGGTTCTTTTGGGTGGTCGAACCACCCCAGAGGCCATGAGGGTAGTTTTGATCTCCCCCAGACGGCTGGTCTGGCCACTTTTATAGGCCATGGTGTTGTTTTGGCTACCCTCAAAGGCCAAAAAGGGGGAGGCCGAAATCACCCATAGACCGGCCATGGGGGGTGGCTTAGCCACCCTCAATGGCCAATTTGGGGGTGGCCGGTCCCCCCCTCCCTCCGTCTCTGTGTGTAAGCCATTGCAAACGTGTATTAATTATAGAGACTTTTTGGAAGCTAGCTATAGTAATTTGAATAATCGGTAATAACTTTTTTGAGGAAGTGGGGGGACCATGGTCCATGGCCCCAGCCGGTCCCCCCCTCCCCCCGTCTCTATATAAAGGTATTCATAGGAAGCATATTTTTCCCAAGTATCCATCCATTCAATCCAAAAACCACAGCAAGCTTCATCACTGAAAGCCTAGCTTCCATCAATAGATTTTTACCATCTTGCCTCACTCGATCGGCAATGGCTCCCTTCTAAAAGTCCCATCTCATCATTCGTGAAATCCACAAGTGTTCCTCCTACTTTCGTATGAATGGCCACCACCCAAATCTCAACTCCTTCCAATATTGTTCGACGAACAGCAAATTACCAACCTCCCATTTGGCACTATGATTACATCCAGTCACTTACAAGTGTTTATGTACGTGGTATATACATATATATGTATATATCTTTTTTTTTTTTTTTAACGTTTTTTTTTATTTTTATTTTTAGTCTTAATTAGTAGTTCCCAGCTAATGAGAAAATTGAATTGGCAGGGGGAGTCATTCAACGGACAAGTTGATAAGCTGAAGGGAGAAGTGAGGATGATGTTTCATAAAGTCGTGGATCCTTTAGAAAGACTTGAGTTGATTGATATATTGCAAAGACTTGGAATATCTTACCACTTTGATGATGAAATACAAAGGACCTTGGAAGGTATATACAATGCTAACCATGGTGGCAGAATGTGCAACAATGAGAATATATACGCCACATCTCTTGAATTTAGATTGCTAAGACAGCATGGATATAGTGTGCCTCAAGGTAAACAACTTAATTATAGTAATCTATTTCTGAGGAGGCTTAATATTTAACCCATATATTACTTTTAGTTATTGACTGGTGGGCTTTGTTGATTGCAGAGATTTTTAATAGTTTCAAGAATGAAATGGGGAGCTTCAAGGCATGCCTATGTGATGATATCAAGGGAATGCTATGCTTGTATGAAGCCTCATTCCATTCGGTAGAAGGCGAAAGTATATTAGAGGAAGCAAGAGATTTTGCTACCAAGCAACTCTCAGAGTACGTCAAGCAAAGCAAAGATCAAAATCTTACTGCTGTAGTGAACCATGCCCTGGAGCTTCCTCTTCATTGGAGGATGTTAAGGTTGGAAGCGTTGTGGTTCATTGATGCATACAGAAGGAGACAAGACATGAACCCTATCTTGCTTGATCTCGCAGAATTGGATTTCAACATTGTCCAAGCAGCCCACCAAGAAGATCTAAAAGAAGTGTCAAGGTAGAATGCATGGTTATTCTTATTCTTAACTAGCCTAGCTATAGCTTGCACTATATATGGGTGAGCTTTTATCTTAAATTCTTCATAAGAAATCTTAAGTTGCCAAAGCCGCGAAATCAAATACATTGCGCACAAAATTACATCTTAAAACATATTATAAATGAGAAAAAACAATTATACTTTCATATTATAAAAATTAAATTAAATTTAAACCAAAGAAAATATGTTCCTACCTTTATGAGTTGATTTGCACACTCTAATTCTTTCATCTCATATCCGCATACAAAAAAAAATATATCTTAACAAAATGAAAAAATATAATTTCGCCCTCTAAACTATCATTTGTTTTGCAATCACGCCTCCAAACTTTAAAAAGTGATTAAGGCCCCACATATTATCATTGGGTGTCAAATTAGACACTTTTGTATTTTTTTTTGCAAAATACCCTTGATTGTATTAGCAAAAATAAAATTAAAAATATATAAAAACAACCATTTGAAAAATAATAATAATAATTAAGGGGCTAACATGGAAATGGCACCCATTTTTTTTATGTTTTATGTTTTTTTTTTTTTTTAATAATTTTAATTTTTGTCAAATGGTTCTTTTTGAATAAC
>NC_081544.1:4428929-4430537 GCF_901000735.1 Corylus avellana | reverse complement strand
CATTGTAGTAACTTACTTGTAACAAACGACGTCGTTTTGCAGTTTCCGTCCAAACTGACGGTTTTGACTAACGGAGTGGCCAAAATGCAATAGTTTGGTAGTTTAGGGGGCTACTTTATCACTTTTGGAACATTAGGGGGCTAAATCGAAAACGGCTGGTAGTTTGGGGGGCTGTTTTATATTTTTCCCTTTTTATTATTCATATATTTTGGTAAATAAAAGACCACATCAATTTTTGGCGCCTTTGTCGGGGAAAAGGCAAGGAAGTGACCACTGAGGCTTCTTCACCACCAACTCCTTTTCCCAAGACACCATATGAGCCCTAATCCCCTATTCCAGGTAAAATTCATTCTCTTTGATCGAAGAGAAGAAAAGATTGGTGCTTCAAATTTAAACTTAAGGGTCAGAGAACATTGCACGCATCAAGGATGTGGATTCTATTGACTTGGCGGATTCCATATATTTTGACTAGATGAGTCAGTTTCATAGGATCGAGTGCAGGCCCTGTGCACTTGAACCTCACTCCACTAGGGCACATAATCTCCATCCAGGTTTATTTTATCCATTGTCGCTTCATTCTTTGTTTATATTTTTACAACAATGTGTGCACTTGATTGATATTTGGTTGGAGTATCACTATTTTTCACGACATGTGTTTTTGCATTCAGTTTGAGGGTATGATATACTCCACATATGCTCATTCAGGTATTCCTATACTCTTGATCTTATTTTTTAGTTCTGTAGATACATTGGGGACAATGTATGATTCAAGTTTGGGGGTATGGAAAAACAAAACAAGGTCCATTATTGTTGTTATGTCATTCTTAAGCATATGGTTAAGCTTTGATTTTGGTTTGAATTTCAATGGTAGGAAGTTATGAACACATGATCAATTGACTTAGGAATTTTGAGTCTTGTTACTTACTTTTGGCAACATGAGATGCTTCTTGTTTCAATTTAAGTTTATCTTCAGCACACTAGCACATGTTTGTGAGGTATGAAATTTAAGACCAATTATTTGTGTTTTTAATGCCTTGAATTTTGTTGGGTGACATATTGGATGAATAACTTTGGCATGCTAAATAATTAAAAAAAAAAAAAAAAAGTTTGATTTTTTCGCTGAGTAACCGGACCTCTTGCCTCATTAAGTAGTGAGTGTTCGCGTCAAAAAGTGAAATTTTTTGGTTGATTAATAAAATGGCTAGCTTAGCTTTGTAGCCTTTTTTTACTTGAGTTAGTAAGTTCAAAGGGGTGTCTTTACACCTAATGTTTTAAAGCCATTTAGTTTAGGAGTCATTGGCATAACATTCGATACATGGGTCAACTAGAAAGCTTAAGAGAGCTAAGCATTACAAAGCCTACAAAAAAAAAAATGTATGCCTTGGTTGCTTTATCTGATAGGAAGTCCAATGAATTCTAAGATGATTGATTCATTCATATTGGAATTATTTTGAAGCCTTATGATTATGTGTTAGTTCACTTTGCACTAATTGAAGCTTGTTCTATCTCAATCTGTCATTTATAAGTGATTTGACTTGTGAATTCCTTGGAATTTTGAAGATGGAGTTTAAAATTTTAAGCTTCCTAATGAATGAGAACCATTATTTT
>NC_081544.1:4415595-4428829 GCF_901000735.1 Corylus avellana | reverse complement strand
AAAGCTTCCCCTATTTCTTTGGGTTTCTTCCACTCCTTCCCCTCCTCGTCCTTAATTACCCAAATATGATTTATTTTTTTCTTGTGGCTTGCCCAAGCATGAAAGAAAGGCGTGTTTTGATCCCTATATTGATACCAGTTTTGCTTTCCTCTCTACTTCCACCGAATATCTTCTTGTTCTAGCAAGAATTCTATCTCATCCCGCAACTTCTTTATCTCAATACGGTTATCCGACCTCTCCTCCCTTTGTAGTAATTCATGTTTTTTTCTTTTCTTCTTGAAGTTACGTTCGGCACTCCCAAATTTCCTACCACTCCAACTTATTAAGGCCGTTTGACAGCTGGCTAATTTTAATCTTGCTATGTGCTTCGTAGTCTCTCCACAGACCCCTTCCTCCCATGCCTCCCTCACCACTTCGTTATACTCTTCATCTAGCATCCAGCTGGCCTCCACCTTGAATCACCTTTGATACTACACCCTCTCCTCTTGCTTGTCATTAATTTTCAGGATCAAAGGTATATGGTTGGATGAACAAGTCGCCAGTACATGTACTTCTGCCTGAGTATAAATTTCACACCAATTTTTACTAGTCATCGCTTGATCAAGCCTTTCTTTGGTAAATGTCCAATCCGTTCTACAATTCGTCCAAGTAAATTTGGATCCCATAAAACCCAAATCACTGAGATTGCATTCCTCTATAGTAGTCCTGAATTGGTCCATTTGTACATTATGCCTCAAAGCAGCTCCTACTTTTTCGAACTGATCTAAGATCTCATTGAAATCACCAAGACACAGCCAAGGAATAGGTTGGTAGTGTTTGAGGTGTGATAAAAGTGCCCAGGCGTCATGCCTCTTCGTCTAATCTGGGTGGCCGTATAAACCTGTGAGCTTCCAAGGTTTTCCTCCTTCCATATATAGTGACTATAGCATTTATGTGTTTGTGAGAAAAATTCTGTATCTCTACCTCCCCATCTTCTTTCCATAATAATGCCAAACCCCCACTGCGACACATAGAATCAACATCAAAAGCACCTACAAAACCCAATTTTACCCGTAAACCTTCAATACATTTTTTTTGTACATTTTGTTTCCATGAGAAACAAAATTCGGGGTTTATTCTCCTTACCATTTGGTAAAGGTCCCGAACTACTCGAGGGTTCCCCAACCCTCGGCAGTTCTAACTTAGGAGAATCATTATTGTTGGCAGGGCTATGATCCAGCCTCCGCCAATACCTTAGAATCTAGACTAATTCTTGTTGCCATATTATTCTCCTTTCTTCTCTTCCCACCCTGTAAATTACCAATCCCCTCTGAATCCTTCTTCCTTTATTTTTTATTTTTTATTTTTTTCTGTTTCTGTTACACTGGCTTTTGATACCTTCTCTCAACCTACTATACCCTTTTGGGCTTGTCTTTTCTAGTGTTCTAGGGTTAAGGCTTTCCCGAAATTTTTTACTGCTAACTTATCCCCAGAGTCGCACGTCATGGCAGCTGTACACTTATGTTCTCATCCACTATTTCAATCCCATTACTTTCCATGTGAAAATCCATATGAGTAATTTCGCCACCCGTACCATCTGGGTCCACCAGGCCAACCTCCTTGCTGCTACTCTTGAGAGTTTCACCACGTGGGGGCACAGGGTTTGCTATACCATCATTCCTTGTGGGAGTGCAATCGAATCCTACTTCTTCCTCATCCTATAGTACCAGGGACTCACTTTGTCAAGCCTTTTCCTTCCTTTTTTACTGCCCCATAATATCATGTCCCATTCCCTTAGAATCCTGACCATTAAAGATCTTCAAATTAGACTTGCTGTGAGTCACGCCACCAATTTGACAGGATGCTGTATCTTCGCTACTCCCTTTCGTAAAGAATTTTTTTTTAGGGGGGGGGAGGATACGTAGGGTTTCCACTAAAGCCGGACCTTTCCTTCTCTGCCCACCGTCAAGATCACCACCCCCCCCGTATTTGCTCCATGGTCCTTCGATGAGGAGTACCCGCCGCCACTCTCGTGCCCTGAATAATTTTGCTGTTTTGGAGGTTCTGCCCTCAACCACACTCCCTATTGTTTACCTTCGTCCCCCGTGCTCATCCATTGCTGCACTCCTTCAGGGCAACCCTTCCTTCCATGAATCACACAACCACATATGAAGCAAAATAATGGCAATTTCTCATATTTAAATTCCACCCAATAGGATTTGTTGCCTACGGACAAGGCTCTTCCATGCTCCAAAGGTTTTGATACATAGATCGTTACTCTGATTCTGAGGCATCTTCCCCGACCTGCACCATCTCGTGCCACGTCCATGTCCACGTCCTCTAGGACCCTAAGAGATTCTCCAATCTTTGAGCCAACTCCTCTCGTCATGCATAAGAGGGACATGTCATGAACCTGTATCCAGAAAGGTGACTATGTAAAAACCATTTGTGATGGAAGACTTTGCCCGTCAAATTCACTTAGGACTAGGATTTGTCGATCGAAAAATCACAGCCTCCCTGCCAGCACCCTCCTCTTGTCATCCTCCTCAACAAATTCAAAGAGCCACATATTGTCCTACAATTCCTTGAATATAACATTCCTTGTCATTCGCCAAATCCTAGACAACACCGTTTTGAAGGCTTCTCTATTGACATGTTTTTCCCTCCAGATTTTCCATACCAGGTAGCATGCACCAACTGCCCATCCTTAAGCTATCTCTTCTGCCGTTATTGTTATCCCCATTTTTTCCCCTTCCGATAAAGATATTGATGCAAGCCAGTTTTACCCATTTTGGTTAAATTCACACATGACTAGTTTTACTAAAAAGATTATATCTCGAGTTTCGGATATTGGATTTAAGTAAACTTGGTGGTGTTGGAAAGCTAATTTAAATATTTACAAATTCATGGTTCACAAGATTTGGCTAATTCTGATGTTTACTAGGTCAAAATGGGCTGCAAAGGGAAGATTGAAAATCTGGACGGAAATAAAGGCAATAATCCAATACGGAAAGACTTGATTGCTCTAATGGGGACTTTAATGAAGATTTTACTACAACAAATCAAATAATCCAGCAATCAAATATATTGATTCTCTTATATCAACTGATGCTAGACAGAACTAAGATTGTTCTGATAGCGTATAAAAGCAGTAGAAACTAAGAATTGAAGATAGAAAAAAGGAAATTCAGGAAGAGAGAAAATAACAAATAGGGGAGAGTAAGTCCCTAAGTGCCCCATATAAGTAAACAGAAAAATAACTCTGAAAGACTTACATTTAATTGATAGTATAAACTGAATTTCAGTATAACAAAGACTATAGGAAAAATTACACTTTAGCCCCCCAAAGTTTGGGGGGTAAAGTGTACTTTTCCCAAGACTAGATGCCTTTATATAGGTTATGCACCTCCTAAATCAACAAGGAAAAGGAAAAGCAAACCAAATTGGAAAAGGAAAACAAATCCTAATAGGAAATGAAAAACTCAATCCTTATTGAAGAAGGAAAACTAAAACACACAAGCAGAATTAAAATAACAATTTCTCAAATTTCTCCTGCATTAGATATCTTACTGCAATGTCTTTTCAACTCTAAAGCCATCCTCCTCCATGACAGCTTAAACGCACCCCTCACCAACTCCACACCCTTTCAAAACAAACCTCTTACCCTCCATGATCACCGTATAGGAAGTAGCCGAAAACCTTAACCCCTAGATAATTCTCAGCGAGAGAACCTTAGAGAGAGATAATGACAATGTTGTGATTGTATGCGGAATTCGTTGGACCCTATATAAGTTTTAAGTAGTGATTTAACAAACAATGAATTCTCCCTCATTATATTCTACTATATCAACAAATAACTAGGGATGAAAAAGACAGTTACGGTTAGCGGTTATTGGCTAGAACCACTAATCGTAACCGCCTAGGCGGTTAGTAAAATCCACTAAACGCCTAAGCAGTTAACTGTTTGTAACTCTAATAATCGATAACTGCTTTTTAAAATTAAAAATTTCAAAAAATAAAACCAAAACGATGTCATTTCTATGATAATACGATAATATCATACTACGTAGTACATACGATATCATTTCTATATTTTTACACATTTTTATATCTATTTAAAATTGTAAACACAAAAACAACATTATTTCATATATATATATATATATATATATAGACAGTTACCAGTTAACAGTTAACGGTTTTGAAAAAACTTAAAACCAGTAGAGAGCCTCTACTATGAGGTCATGGTGTAAAACACTACTTTTACAGCAACCAATATAAGCTTGACACATCACCTAAAACCATCCTATGAAATAAGATTGAAAGCACTGGATTTTTCAACCAAACCTACCCTCATCCATTTCTTCTGCATTCTAACCCGCTGAGCCAACAAGCCAACAAAACAACGCCAAAACCACCTCCACCCCCACTGAATACGTCGACGGAAACCTCCATAACCACCTCCGGAATCCACCAAAACCCATTGTCGGGAACCGCCTAGACCTATAGACAAAAGAAATATTTTTTCCCTTTCAACGCCTAAACCAGTTGAACGCTGTTGCCGGAATCCGCCAAAAGCCACCTCCGGAATCCGCCCAAGGCCACTGCCCAACCCATAAAAGAACAACCCAACCAAACCTGGCAGACAAAATACCCATAGGCACACCACCAAAGCCACCGCCCAACCCATTCAAACACAAAAGAAAATTATCTGGAGCAGACACCACAAAATCCAAGAATGGCCAGAACTCATTAAATCAAAAATGGGATTGTGAGTAGTTCAGATTCCACGATAATGGAATCTGTGGAATTTGTGAGTAGTTTAGAATATGATGTTGATCAGTAGTTCAAATTCTAGTTTTGTTTGATTTTTTATCTTTCTTCAAACATTTGGAGCAGACCCCACAAAAACCAAGAACGAGATTGTGCTTTACAATGTGCTCTTAGAATTTGCTGTGGGAGGAAGCCTTGCCGATTTGAACCAAAAATCAATTGGCCATAGGTTGCAAAAGAGCGATGGATTCGATGGGTTGCTGATTTGATTCTCAAAAACCGGCATTTTATCTACCTCAAACTGGGTGGATTCCAGCTGTGTGTCCTTTGGTGGAATCCGGCGGTGGCTTTCGACGGCAGTGTCTGGCTCGGGAGGAATGGAATGGGAAAAGTAATAATTGGTTGTTTGATCATGTGTTTTCATTTCTATTAAAATTTTATGCTCTCAGTTGATTGTCCTGATGTGTTATGTTTTTATTTGATACTGTAAAAGTGGGGTTTTACACCACGACCGGATATAAGTTAAACTCAAACCACTAACTGTAACCGTCAAAGCGGTTAGCGTTCCTAACTACCTTTAAAAGCAATTAATACAGCTAGTGGTTAATGGTTAGCAGGCGATTATTAACCGTCTGGCTTTTCACCCTTACAAATGACAAAATTATGCAACTAACATTCTACAGCAACCTAGTAGAGTTGCGTCAACAAATTAAACAAAAACAACCACTCCTTCCTATATCCACACAAATCGAATTACATCATCAAAAGAAAACAATCAATGAATTATACATCACAAACTTCAATCATCAGAACAATTGCAAATTCTCTATAATTCTAGACTCTTGGTAGTCAACTTAATTTTGCCTTTGGCAGTGATAAGCGCCGAATGTTGCACATTCAAGCCCCTTAATTTGCATATATTAATTCATTACAATTGTTTTTTGTTTAATTTTTGTTTTGTTTTTGTGTTTCAGGTTTTATTTGGCAAACCATTGAAAATCGGGCTTAAAAGGCAAAAGTTGGAAGCATTCTGGATTTAGGATCGAGCGCAGCTGCACCTGAGATCGAGCACGCCTGCACTTGAGCGCATGCAACCTAGGATCAAGCACACACCTGCGCTTGCGCACACATCAATTAAGCTCGAGCGCACATGGCCCCAGAATGCGCGAACACGCATTTTGACATCTTGGAACTAGGTTTTCAGTCTCCCAATTGGACTGGGAGATTGACCTCCGGTTTTCTTAAGGATTCTAGGGTTTTTAGGGTTCTCTTATTCCCTATAAATAGGCCTCTAGACATAGAAGAAAGAGACCGCTTCTGAGAGTTAGAAATAAAAAAATTATCTTTGGAGCTTAGAAAATCATGAGCAGCTAAACTCCTTCGTGGGGTGTTGATGTAACTCAATCCAAGCACAATGGTTTAATTATATTTAATTTCTAGATTTTCAATTTATGCATGTTGATTGTATAACTATGAGAATTGCTACCTTTTGATTCTGTTCTTAATTATTAAATGCAATTGTTCTTAAATTCCAGAATCAATATTTATGAAATTCTTCTCTTGTCTTGGAAAGTATTTCACTTTTGTTGATCTCAAATCATTCTTGCTTTCTGTGATTATGAGGATGATGGTTATACAATGAGTTTAATTGACATATGATCAATAGGATTTGATAGGCCATGCCTAGGGAAGACGAATTGTACTACACTCTAGTTTAGTGTAATTTAGGTAGACGGTTTGTACCAACCGAAGATGGGTTACACTTATTCATTGATTGTATGTATCCTGTTAAAGAATTTGATAATTTATACCTAGGGAAGACGGGTTATACCGCATCTTAGTGGTTAGGTGGACGATCCGTGCCAACCGAATATAGATTATGCTTATTCTTTAATAAGGTAGTTTCTTGTTTATTTATAACATGCATAAAATGAATTTCTTGAATTAATTATAATTAGCCGTTGTTGTGCGGATAGAGGTGAAGTCAATACCCTACACTCTCTCTCTTATTTTAAATCTCTTTTATTTTCAGGCACTTTAGTTTCACAAACAAAACCAATCTCTTTTTAATTAAGTTAATTTTAATTCTCCTAAATTTGATAACAAAACCCCTACAGTCCTTGAGGTTCGACACCCTCTCTATAGCTTTATCCTATAAGGATTCGTCCTATTGCGAGTGGTAATTTTTATTATTGATATATTTTGGTAAACAAAATACCACATCAAGCAGCTATTATTGTTCTGATTAATTTCACAGTTAATCCTTTGAACAATCTTCTCCTCTGTTCTAGGTTGATTCCCATGTTTTAAGATTATTCATTTGCTTCATATATATGTGTTTGATTCATATATATATATATATTCTCAACTGACACTAATGCACTGTTGCAAGAGCTTGGGCGCTTCTTCTGCGCCCATATTGTGATTAAAGACCCATTTTGAGATTCTCCCATTGCAACAACTCTTCGCTCTCCCGAAAGAATTGATACAACATATGTTGTTCCCCATCTAAATGGTATGCAGGGCAGGCAAGGGGAGTTTCTCATTCTCCTTTGTTTAATCATATTAAAAAAAAATTTACCCTCGTAGGTGAAGAAATTTGTGGACCTAACTTATCTCAATTCCTTCTAAACATGCCCAAGATTTTATCCACAGGCAATGTGAGATTATTCCTCAACACCCTCCTTCATGTGCAGGTCAATATTTTTCGCAGTCCTTGTCACGGGGTAAGTAGTGTGGGCCATATTCGTCCTGTGGTAGGCTCTAATACCATGAAGAAATTTGTGGGCTTAACTCATCTCATAAAACCGGATCAATAAAAGATGGTTGCTAACTCCTTATAAACATGCTCAAGATCTTGTCCACAGACAATGTGGGATTATTCCTCAACAGTAGGATCGTCCAATGTCGTTATAGCTTAATTAGAAAAATGGAGTAGTAATATTACTTCTTATATATTGAAATACACTATTTCAATATATTAAAGGCAGTTATCCAAGCTATTCCTACCTATACGATGAGCATTTTTAGCTTCCTAAGAATTTGTGTCGTAGGATTAATTCGATGATGGGGAAATTTTAGTGGAGACATAAGGAGAACCTATCACAGGTTGCTTGGATGAGTTGGGGAAAAATGAGCCTATCAAAAGACAAAGGGGGTTTGAGCTTTCGCAATATAGAAGTTTTTAATCAAGCCCTTCTAGCCAAACAAGGATGGCACATTTTGCAAAATCCGGAGTCACTGGTTGGAAGAATACTCAAGGCAAAATATTTTCCGGACAGCTCTTTTCTGGAATCCACCCTAGGGAGTAATCCATTATATGCTTGGCAAAGCATTTGGAAAGCTAGAAGTATTCTTACGGATGGTATGCTGTGGCGGGTTGGAGATGGCAAGTCCATAAGAATATGGGAGGATAGGTGGATCCCTTCGACCTCTACAAACCGGATTTAATCACCCAACCTTTCCTCCCCTAGCAATGCACAGGTAAGTGAGCTGATAGATCAAGCCAAGCAGTGGTGGAATATCCAGATTCTGAAAGAGAATTTCTCTTCAATGGAAGTGGACAGAATCTATAGTTTGGCGATTTGTCCTGGTAGAAGGTCGGACTAGCTAGTATGGGGGGCTACAAAAAATGGCAACTATTTTGTTCGAAGTGGCTACCATTTGGCGAAGGTGGGTGTGGAGAGGGAGAAGGTACCCTCTTCGACTGTGCAATCCAACAAAGATCTTTGGAGGTCAATCTGGAAAATCAGGGGATCGAAGGCATTGCAAATGTTTTTTTGGAAAGCCTGTCAAAATATTCTCCCTACACGAGAGAATCTCCAGAGGCGACAAATCATTTCTGACCCTATGTGCCCAGCTTGTGGTTTATATGTAGAATCGGTGAGTCATATCCTTTGGAGCTGCCAATCAGCAAGGGACGTTTGGCTGGAATGTCCAACTGCTATTCAGAAATCCACAATTGAAGATGCTCCTTTTATGGAAGTGGCTTTAAAGCTGATGGAAAAACTAGATGAAGCAGACTTCCAACTTTTTGCTACAGTCGCTTGTCAAATCTGGTTCAGAAGGAACATAGTTGTACACGGGGGTGATCTTCATCCACCGGCAGCGATACTGAGGGAGGCAAGGGAGCCAATGGTAAGCTACGAAGTGGTGGAAACGATGGGCAAAAAGAACGGATGTCATGCAGGAACCTCGTTGAGCAGCAAGAAATGGGAGAAGCCACCAGATGATTTTTTAAAAATGAATTGGGATGCATCTATATCCAAAGAGATGAATCGTATGGGGGTGGGAGCCATACTACGTGATCATGCAGGAATGGTGATAGCATCCTTCTGCATGTCAAAACCGGCTACTACGGATCGGGATTCAGTGGAGTAGTAGCTACGTGGCATCCAACAGAAGTTAGTCGATTGATGGGTAAGAGGAAACTAATACTCGAAGGTGATGCATTAGAAGTGGTTCAGGCTTTACGAAGAGAAGGAAGCTGGAGAGGACGATATGAGATGGTGATAGAAGAAGCTCGATCAAACCGTCAACACCTGATGGAATGGCGGGTAAACCATGTCAACAGACAGGCTAATGTAACAGCCCACTCCTTAGCTATGTATGCCTTAGAAATCAGTGAAGAACGTTTACAGATAAGGGGGTATCCCTAGTGTATTCATGAATATGTACTTGCCGAGCAAGTTTCTGATTAAATAATGAGATGAGATTAAACTTTTCAAAAAAAAAAAATACACTATTTGATCATAAACTTCTGCTTGCACTTCTTACTTCTTAGACTTATAAAATGTTCTTAATTAGTACATGAATTACATAAACGAAGCACCAAAAGATTATAAAATAAGAGAAGCTAGCTCGATCGATACACATGGAGCAAATGCCGGATGTTCATTGAAGCTAGCTCCAACCCTTAATTAATTACAATGGGTAATAATGAACCCACCTTTTAAACATGTGGTAACATTCTCTACGGTAGTACTCCGGAGCTGTGTGACCAGCACCCTATACAGAGACAAAGCAAAACTTCTCCATCTTTATATATCCAAAAATAAAAAAAGGAGAAAGGAAAAAAAAAAATATATATATATATATATAAGAAAAAGTAGTCGAAATGAATAAATAACAAATAAGAGTATGGTTTACTTGCCTTTACAGTCGCATATGTTAAACGAAATCCGTTTTCTGAATACTTTCTTGTGTACCTAAATTCAAGAATTAACGTATTTTTCAATTACAAAAAAAAACAAAAAATCAAGAATTAACAGATTAATATAAATTTAGGTAAAAAAAAAAAATTAGAATATATATATTGCAAAGAATACCCACCCTGCAATTTGGCCATCAACAAACCAAGGTCGCCAATCGTTGGCAACCGTCAAATTTAGAGACTTTATCCACTTCACCGTGCCCACAAAAGGAACAACCATATCGCGATCACCACTGTGGTAAGAGCAACATCTTTAGTAATAGTCATATGAAATGTCTAGCTCTGATGTCATGTTAAATCGCTATTTATCTAAAAAAAATAAGCTAATAAAAATAGATAACTTTAATCATTTAATCAAAATTTTAACAAGAAATATCTTAAAATTCTTGGTGGAAAGCCTGTTGTAAGAAATTGATCATTTCCTCTAATTCCGTCTATCTTTCTATATATATATATATATATATATATATATGAAGTGATTACCTTTCTACAAGGACTTGTAAGCCAAATTGACTAAGATATCGATGAACTTCAACCACACTTGGGATATCTTTTGTGTATGATAAGCTCTTGTTGCACCTCTTCCAATCCAACACAAAACCCTGGTGCCATCACAAAATCACATCATCTGATCAAATCAATATAATATCATTTCAACCCAAACATCATCACCCTAAAGAATTTAATTACAAACCGGCCGAACGTGTAGAGCTTCTTGAACCCTTTCGTCATTTGACCACATATACGCTAATGCATAGTTAAAATTCTGCAGACAGAGAAGATGGATGGAAGTGATCATGAGCTGGTTATTCACCGTACGGCTGTAGATGTTTCAAACAAGTATGTTTAATTACCCGACACCATTCTTCAGGAATTCTGGGAGGTGAAAGTATGAAATCTGTTGGATTTTGTTGTTGTAGAGATCTTCGAGTACCCATTTCTGTATTTAGTTTCGGGGATGCAAAAGCGCACGTTGGTTCCAAAATATCATTAGTAAAAAGATCTTCGATGCACTGCAATTTTGGAGAATTATATCACTTAGTTAGTATCTTAATGAACAAAATTCATGAGTAAATAAATCTTAGGGGAAACGTCACTTTAAACCTCTGAACTACTGCACATTTTGAGAAAAAAAATTCCAAAGTTTAAAAACTCTCAATTTGAATCCATTCAATTTTCAATTGCAGTCAATTTAAAACACTCCAAATTACCCTTAATTTCAAAAAAAAAAAAAAAAATCTAAGGGTAATTTTGTATTTTTAGGGGGTTTAATGGCAAAAATTGACGGAGGGAGTAAATTGCATCAAATTGAAAATTCGATGGGTGAAATTAAGAGTTTTTAAAATTTAAAAAGATCTTTTCAAAACGTGCAGTAATTCGGGAGTTTTTTGTGAAGTTTCTCCAAAAACTGATCAATAACTATATATATATAAATCCATCTCACCTTTTCGTAATATGCAAGAGCCATGACACATGCTGTATTGGATGGATCTACGTTCACATAACTCTCATTACAACTTGTTTTGAGTTGCTGAAAAATGTGTAAACCATAACAAAATCTCAGAGCTAGGAAGTGTATCTGCCTCCATTGTCAACATTAATGTTATATATATATAGTTGTTAATGTGCACAATAATGATGAACAACATAGAATTGAAAAGAGAGAGATTAAGAGAAAGTTGAGACACAAATTTAATGTGGTTCGGCAATGTATATAATGATTCACCTCATAAAGTTCATCTGATATGAGTGCCATGCGGTGAGCAAATACTATTTTGGAATTTTCATCAATAATAGAATCTGTTCTTGGGCTCCCAATTAGATACCCCTGAGACAATTAGAAAAAAATGTCAAAACTATAATGCAAAAGCAAAACGAAACTCCTCAATTAATGTGGTAAGTGAATCTGTACTTTGAGATTCATTCGTGGCTTTACTTTAGCAGCAACACCTGCAAGTCCATATATATACCAAGCTTAGTTTAGTGTAATTAAATACAAAAAGGTTTGATTTCAATGAAGAAATAATTTCAAGTTTCTAGTTAATTATCAAGAAATTAAACTATCTTACCATCTATGACTTTTTTAGTAACTAGTGGAACAGTCATGCCTGAATAAGAATCACCACCAATAAATAGTTGAACTGGGAGATACTGTGGGTGTTCATCCAACCACTGCATCATACCCCAAAAACATAAATGAATATTTTTAAGAAAAAAGTAAGAATTTTCCTTGTTGAAGGATGAGTTTTGTGCATACCTTCCTTAGGAATTGATAAGATTGCTCTGCTGATTTAGAATCTGAGCTAGGCCAGCCTTCTTGAGTTGTAGAATAGGAGAAACCAGTGCCAACAGGTGCATCTAGAAATATGATGCTCGCTGTCTGCACATTTATCACCACATGCAGATTAATTAATATGAGAATTGTACCAGAAAGCAGGAGAAAAAAAGAATTAAGAGAGGAGGGGGTGGAGTGAAGAAGGCTGCATTTTGAACCTTTGTCCATGCATATGTGTAGTTTATCAATCTTGGTAAGCCCCCAGTGTAGGTGTTAATATCAAATTCGATAGGACCTGCACACAATTTTTGATCAGATAACAATTTTTGTTCTTTCATTACGAGAGAAGTACTGTTAGGAATCTATTATATTTTTTCAGAATCGGTGAAATGTGAAAAATAAGAAGAGCTCAACAAGTAATTACAAAATACAGAGATTTATTTAATTCAGGACTAAGAGTTACGTCAACAAAGTTTTAGCAAGGTTTTTCACTATTTTCGAAAGAAATAATATAAAAGGCGTCAATGATACATCGTACGAAACCTTAGTAAGAAGCGACTATAAACATTATCCCCAACTGGGTTAAAACATCAAAATGGGCCAAAAATATTTCATGGGAGAGCTCCCTCATGGGCCAGACAGTTGATGAGTGAAATTTCCAAAATGCCCTTAAAACGTTTATAAAATTACAAAAATACCTTGAAGTTAAAATAGGGTATTTTGGAAATTTTACTTTCTCGGTTATAATTTGATTTAAAACTGAATTTGGACGGGAAGGTTGACACTTGACATGCATTGCAAACATCTAAAAATTATTAACCTTTATTTAAAAAATAAAAAATAATAATAAAATAAAAAGGGAAATAATTGAAATTTTTCCTAGCTAGATTAAAGTATGAAAACTTGGTGATAGGCCTTCATAATGTAGTAAGTTCAAGTGCATGACACACGTGGAGTTTAAATAAAGGAGAAACTTCACTTACCCTTTTTATACT
>NC_081544.1:4370195-4415495 GCF_901000735.1 Corylus avellana | reverse complement strand
TACTCTTTATTTTCTTTGACTTTAATTTCTTATTGACCGTTTGCATTCAATCTCTTAAACATCTTACCGTTTGATCATGAGTTTTTATGAAAGCAAAAAATCAGTTGTAACACTTATGACTGTTGGTCATTAAAGTCAATTTGTTTTCCATACGTTTTTTGACAATGAATCATTAAAGTCATTGAATTTTCTTTAACTGCTTGTGACCGTTTTACCCACTTTAACACTTGGTTATGAGCTTTAAGACAAAACCCAACTTCCTATGTCTATATATATTCTCAATTTTCCAAGACAAGGCGTGTCTTACAAAAAAGAGTAACATAGTTCTTATTGTTTTTTAACTTTTGTGTCTACACAAAAGTTTTGTTCCAATATATTATCTTTCTATGGAATAGCAATATAGAGAATATTTTTGTTTCATTTTCCATCATATTTTTCAAGCAAATTAAAGGGTTGTTCTACTAGTCTTCGTTATAGGAAGTGCGTCCTTAACGAAGGTAGACGCTATAGTCTAATCCTGGGAGGTTGCGTGTCAAAGGATCCGATCGCACCGAGTTATACACTCTGGGAGGCACGAATCAACCTTTAAGGACAACGCTCTTGCGTGATTTTATAGCATTGTGAGATCTTTCCATACTCTACTTTTCATCTCTTGTATTTTTATTTATTTTATTGTTAATTTTCATATTGTAATTATTTAATATCAATGAGAATTTGTGCACCATCCAAAATTATTTCCAACACGAAGTGGCTACCATTTGGCGAAGGTCGGTCTAGAGAGGGAGAAGGGATCCTCTTCGACTGTGCAATCCAACAAAGATCTTTGGAGGTCAATCTCGAAAATCAGGGGATCGAAGGCATTGCAAGTGTTTTTTTGGAAAGCCTGTCAAAATATTCTCCCTACACGAGAGAATCTCCAGAGGCGACAAATCATTTCTGACCCTATGTGTCCAGTTTGTGGTTTATATGTAGAATCGGTGAGTCATATCCTTTGGAGCTGCCAATCAGGAAGGGACGTTTGGCTGGAATGTCCAACTGCTATTCAGAAATCCACTAGTGACGATGCTCCTTTTATGGAAATGGCTTTAAAGCTGATGGAAAAACTAGATGAAGCAGACTTCCAACTTTTTGTTACAGTCGCTTGTCAAATCTGGTTCAGAAGGAACATAGTTGTACACGGGGGTGATCTTCATCCACCAGCAGCGATACTAAGACAGGCAATGGAGCAAATGGTAAGCTACGAAGTGGTGGAAACGATGGGCAGAAAGAACAGATGTCATGCAGAAACCTCGTTGAGCAGCAAGAAACGGGAGAAGCCACCAGATGATTTTTTAAAAAATGAATTGGGATGCATCTATATCCAAAGAGACGAATCGTATGGGGGTGGGAGCCATACTACGTCATCATGCAGGAACGGTGATAGCATCCTTCTGCACGTCAAAATCGGCTACTACGAATCCAGCCTCAGTGGAAGTAGTAGCTGCGTGGCATCCAACAGAAGTTAGTCGATTGATGGGTATGAGGAAACTAATACTCGAAGGTGATGCATTAGAAGTGATTCAGGCTTTACGAAGAGAGGGAAGCTAGAGAGGACGATATGGGATGGTGATAGAAGAAGCTCGATCAAACCGTCAACACCTGATGGAATGGCGGGTAAACCATGTCAACAGACAGGCTAATGTAACAGCCCACTCCTTAGCTAAGTATGCCTTAGAAATCAGTGAAGAACGTTTACGGATAAGGGGGTATCCCCAGTGTATTCATGAATTTGTACTTGCCGAGCAAGTTGCTAATTAAATAATGAGATGAGATTAAACTTTTCACAAAAAAAAAAAAAACACTATTTGATCATAAACTTCTGATTGCACTTCTTACTTCTTAGACTTATAAAATGTTCTTAATTACTACATAAATTACATAAACGAAGCACCAAAAGATTATAAAATAAGAGAACCTAGCTCGATCGTTACACATGGAGCAAATGCCGGATGTTCATTGAAGCTAGCTCCAACCCTTAATTAATTACAATGGGTAATAATGAACCCACCTTTTAAACATGTGGTAACATTCTCTACGGTAGTACTCCGGAGCTGTGTGACCAGCACCCTATACAGAGACAAAGCAAAACTTCTCCATCTTTATATATCCAAAAATAAAAAAAGGAGAAAGGAAAAAAAAAAATATATATATATATATATAAGAAAAAGTAGTCGAAATGAATAAATAACAAATAAGAGTATGGTTTACTTGCCTTTACAGTCGCATATGTTAAACGAAATCCGTTTTCTGAATACTTTCTTGTGTACCTAAATTCAAGAATTAACGTATTTTTCAATTAAAAAAAAAACAAAAAATCAAGAATTAACAGATTAATATATATTTAGGTAAATAAAAAAAAAAATTAGAATATATATGCATATATATATTGCAAAGAATACCCACCCTGCGATTTGGCCGTCAACGAACCAAGGTCGCCAATCGTTGGCAACTGTCAAATTTAGAGACTTTATCCACTTCACCGTGCCCACAAAAGGAACAACCATATCGCGATCACCACTGTGGTAAAAGCAAAATCTTTAGTAACAGTCATATGAAACGTTTAGCTCTGATGTCATATTAAATCGTTATTTATCTGAAAATAGTAAGCTAATAAGAATAAATAATTTTAATCATTTAATTAATATTTTAACAATAAGTATCTTAAAATTCTTTACGGAAAGCCTGTTGTAACAACTTGATCATTTCTTCTAATTCCGTCTATATATATATATATATATATATATATAAAGTGATGATTACCTTTCTACAAGGACTTGTAAGCCAAACTGACTAAGATATCGATGAACTTCAACCACACTTGGGATATCTTTTGTGTATGATAAGCTCTTGTTGCACCTCTTCCAATCCAACACAAAACCCTGGTGCCATCACAAAATCACATCATCTGATCAAATCAATATAATATCATTTCAACCCAAACATCATCACCCTGAAGAATTTAATTACAAACCGGCCGAACGTGTAGAGCTTCTTGAACCCTTTCGTCATTTGACCACATATACGCTAATGCATAGTTAAAATTCTGCAGACAGAGAAGATGGATGGAAGTGATCATGAACTGGTTATTCATCGTACGGCTGTAGATGTTTCAAACAAGTATGTTTAATTACCCGACACCATTCTTCAGGAATTCTGGGAGGTGAAAGTATGAAATCTGTTGGATTTTGTTGTTGTAGAGATCTTCGAGTACCCATTTCTGTATTTAGTTTCGGGGACGCAAAAGCGCACGTTGGTTCCAAAATATCATTAGTAAAAAGATCTTCGATGCACTGCAATTTTGGAGAATTATATCACTTACTTGGTATCTTAATGAACAAAATTCATGAGTAAATAAATCTTAGGGGAAACGTCACTTTAAACCTCTAAACTATCGCGCATTTTGAGAAAAAAACTCCAAAGTTTAAAAACTCTCAATTTGAACCCCTTCAATTTTTAATTGCAGTCAATTTAAAACACTCCAAATTACCCTTATTTTCAAATTAAAAAATAAAAAAAATAAAAAAAAATCTAAGGGTAATTTTGTATTTTTAGGGGTTTTAATGGCAAAAATTGATGGAGTGGGTAAATTGCATCAAATTAAAAGTTCGATGGGTGAAATTGAGAGTTTTTAAAATTTAGAAAAATCTTTTCAAAACGTGCGGTAATTCAAGAGTTCTTTGTGAAATTTCTCCAAAAACTGATCGATAACTATATATATATAAATCCATCTCACCTTTTCGTAATATGCAAGAGCCATGACACATGCTGTATTGGATGGATCTACGTTCACATAACTCTCATTACAACTTGTTTTGAGTTGCTGAAAAATGTGTAAACCATAACAAAATCTCAGAGCTAAGAAGTGTATCTGCCTCCATTGTCAACATTAATGTTATATATATATAGTTGTTAATGTACACAATAATGATGAACAACATAGAATTGAAAAGAGAGAGATTAAGAGAAAGTTGAGACACAAATTTAACGTGGTTCGGCAATGTATATAATGATTCACCTCGTAAAGTTCATCTGATATGAGTGCCATGCGGTGAGCAAATACTATTTTGGAATTTTCATCAATAATAGAATCTGTTCTTGGGCTCCCAATTAGATACCCCTGAGACAATTAGAAAAAAAATGTCAAAACTATAGTGCAAAAGCAAAACGAAACTCGTCAATTAATGTGGTAAGTGAATCTGTACTTTGAGATTCATTCGTGGCTTTACTTTAGCAGCAACACCTGCAAGTCCATATATATACCAAGCTTAGTTTAGTGTAATTAAATACAAAAAGGTTTGATTTCAATGAAGAAATAATTTCAAGTTTCTAGTTAATTATCAAGAAATTAAACTATCTTACCATCTATGACTTTTTTAGTAACTAGTGGAACAGTCATGCCTGAATAAGAATCACCACCAATAAATAGTTGAACTGGGAGATACTGTGGGTGTTCATCCAACCACTGCATCATATCCCAAAAACATAAATGAATATTTTTAAGAAAAAAGTAAGAATTTTCCTTGTTGAAGGATGAGTTTTGTGCATACCTTCCTTAGGAATTGATAAGATTGCTCTGCTGATTTAGAATCTGAGCTAGGCCAGCCTTCTTGAGTTGTGGAATAGGAAAAACCAGTGCCAACAGGTGCATCTAGAAATATGATGCTCGCTGTCTGCACATTTATCACCACATGAAGATTAATTAATATGAGAATTGTACCGGAAAGCAGGAGAAAAAAAGAATTAAGAGAGGAGGGGGTGGAGTGAAGAAGGCTGCATTTTGAACCTTTGTCCATGCATATGTGTAGTTTATCAATCTTGGTAAGCCCCCAGTGTAGGTGTTAATATCAAATTCGATAGGACCTGCACACAATTTTTGATCAGATAACAATTTTTGTTCTTTCATTACGAGAGAAGTACTGTTAGGAATCTATTATATTTTTTCAGAATCGGTGAAATGTGAAAAATAAGAAGAGCTCAACAAGTAATTACAAAATACAGAGATTTATTTAATTCAGGACTAAGAGTTATGTCAACAAAGTTTTAGCAAGGTTTTTCACTATTTTCGAAAGAAATATAAGAGGCGTCAATGATACATCGTACGAAACCTTAGTAAGAAGCGACTATAAATATAATCCCCAACTGGGTTAAAACATCAAAATGGGCCAAAAATATTTCATGGGAGCACTCCCTCATGGGCCAGACAGTTGATGAGTGAAATTTCCAAAATGCCCTTAAAACGTTTATAAAATTACAAAAATACCTTGAAGTTGAAATAGGGTATTTTGGAAATTTTACTTTCTCAGTTATAATTTGATTTAAAACTGAATTTGGACGGAAAGGTTGACACTTGACATGCATTGCAAACATCTAAAAATTAATAACCTTTATTTAAAAAATAAAAAATAAAAATAAAATAAAAAGGGAAATAATTGAAATTTTTCCTAGCTAGATTAAAGTATGAAAATTTGGTGAAAGGCCTTCATAATGTAGTAAGTTCAAGTGCATGACACACGTGGAGTTTAAATAAAGGGGAAACTTCATTTACCCTCCTATACTTTTGCGGTTTTTGCAGACATCCTCCCATTATTCAAAAACTCTCACTTTGATATATCCAACTTTCGTTTCCTTCCACTTTGCCCATTCTGTTAGGATTTTCTGTGAAATCCTAACGGAGGGGTGTGAAATTCCAATTGTGCCCTTATTTTTTATTTTTTTTTTTAAATCCTGACCCGTGAGTTTTCCGGTGGATCTAACCCACCCGTATTGTGACCCACAGATCATATTATTATTATTATATATTAAAAAAGAAAAAAAGAAAAGCGACGGCGTGTGACCCACCGGCGGGTCACAAGTGACCCCCAGTGGGTCACTTTTTTATTTTTTTATTTTTTTAATATAATAATTATAATAATAATTTTTTATTTATAAATAAGGGTAAATTTGGAATTTAAAAAAAATTAGGGGTATAAAGGACTTTTACTTATTTGACCGTTTGATTTAACTATAAAATCCTAACGGAAGGGGCAAAGTGGAAGGAAACGAAAATTGAATACATCAAAGTGAGTTTTTGAACAATGAGAGAGTGTCTGCGAAAACCGCGAAAGTATAGTGGGGGTAAGTGAAATTTCCCCTTAAATAAACAAAGATTTGACATGTCAGTACATATATAGTAATATGTTTTATAATTTATATATTTGCTTCAATATAATTTTTCTTAAATTTTTGTTGAGAAATGACCTAGACCGACCCGGATGCTTGTTGGTGAAATTCTGATAGACTTTTATTCCATTCTCTACATCCAAAAAGGCCTTGGCAATATAAAACTTTTCAAAACAACTAGTCAACAACTAATAATCTTACCCACTTTTCATGATCAAGGGAATAAAATCTGAATTAGAAAAAAAAAAGAAAAAAAGAAAAAAAAAGGGGAATAAAATCTAGAAACTCTTTCTTTAATCCCCACAATTGGGCATGTATAGTCTCCAAAGAATTGAATATAAAAAAATAAAAATAAAATAAAAAAGACCCACTAAAATGATATATTAAACTAATAACACTTCGGAAATGTTACACACGTTCCACTCCCACGCTCTTTGACGTAACACTAAAAAATTTTAGTGCTACTTCATCATAAAGTATACACTTAAGGAGTTGTGTAGCATTTTTCGTTAATACAACATGTTCGAACACCGTTTCATTCTCAAAGCTAAACCTTATGGATTGAAATGAATAAAAATAATGCTAAAAATTATATTCTTATCTCATAATTTTTTTTACAATAATGTTGATGTGATAGTCACAATCGACCCTTAAGTTAATTATTGTCAAAAAGAAAAGAAAAAAAAAATTCAAGAGTTAGTTGGGACTACCACGTTAGCATTCCCAAATAATTATAAAATGAAAAAGTAATTTCTAGCATTATTGAATCATTTTACCAGTTAATAAAAAATAAAAATAAAAGGAAAATTATTACATTGGTCCTCGTGATTTATCAAATCGCTCATTTTATTTTTTAATTTTTTTTTTTTTTTGGTAAGTCACTCATTGAATTTTTAATTCTATCACTTAATTAGCAGCTTTTGTTTTCATGATGAGAACAAAAGGACAAGAAAAGAACCAATTTCATAGAGCTTTGTCTAGCTAAATGAGAAAATTAATAAAGGATAAAAGAAAAACCAATTTCATAGATAACCGTATAATGTGTGTGTGTATATATATATATATGATGATAGAAATACCAATTTCATAGACAATTCCAGAGAAAGAAGAACAGCCAGGGCCTCCAGTGAGCCATAGAAAAAGAGGGTCTTCTTGAGGGTTTCCTTGGGACTCAATGAAGTAGTAGAATAGCTCCGAATCATCCACGCTTATATATCTGAAACCCAATTAAAACCCTTAATTACCAATTTCCCCATAAAAATGAACATATTTCTACATTACCATATATATATATATATATATATACAAAAACTTACCCGGTTTCGAGCTTAAATGGAAGCTCACCATCAAAGCCTGGAAGATACTTGACGATGGAGCCAGAAAAGGCTACATTTGCTGAGACAAGTATTAGAATAAGCAAACGCAAAGACACCCATTTTGTGAGATTAACAAAGATGAAAGGCTTCGTTAAAAGCAGCATATTATCAGAAGCTTCTGCTGCTACCATATCTAACTTTCCTTTAACAACTGTCTCAATATTTGGTTGCTGGGTTTGAACTGGATCTTGAGTTTTTTTATATATACCTCGACTACTTGGCACCATCTATAAGAAGAATGGCAGCTGAATTCAAGTTTACTTAAACGTACAATACATGTTCATACCAACTACAAATAGAATTCATCACCATCTTAATCATAATAGATTATTTTGATTAAATATATTATAATCATGTTAGAATATTGATTAAATAATTAAATATATTTGTTTTTATCTGTTTAATTTTTTTAAAATAAATTGTAATTTAATATGAGAAGAGAATTTTTTTTTATTCTTTTTTATGATGTTATTTTCGTCTCATACCTCGTTGACTGCGTGGGCAGGGCACTGAAGTTTAGTTAATTAATTGCGGGGACCAATCATTATGTGACATTATGTGTTCCAACAGTGAATTTATTTACTTCAGTGAATTTATTTACACATATACATGTTCAAACAGTGTCAATTGTTAAAAAAAAAAGGTAGAAGAATATTAATTAGTATTCATATTTTCTGGGTAATTACATAATAAGGCCTCCATTATCTAAGACATTACATGTCGGTTTAGTTTAGAGATTTCAAAATATATATGTAGTTTGAAAAAAAAAAAAAAATTGATCGTTCAACCTTTAAAATAACATTCCTTGTAGTTTGAAACTGCTATTTTAAAAAAATATATATAAATAAAAAACTAAAGAATAATATTTTAATAAAATAGATAGTAAATAGAAAATCTGAAGTGTGTATAAAAAAAAAAAAGTAGTAGTTAATTTTTTTTTTTTTTTGCTTTTTACTAAATATTTAAGAGTAGTTACATTGAACTCTTAATTTACTTTTAGCTTTTCTCTAAAATTTTAACAAAACTCACTAAAAAGAATATTTAATTAACAAACTCTTCACTCAATATTAAATTTAAACTCTTGTCCATCATGCTCTCTAAATGCAGAGTCAAAAAGTAAAAGTTATTTATTTTTTAATATAAAAAAAATAAAAAATAGAGGGAGAGTGACTAAAATAAAGACATACATATTTTGATGTTTAATTCTTTTAAAAGGCGATTCTTCAAATAAAAATTTAAAGAGCTAATTAAAAATGGTCTTAGTTATTACTATTGATGGAGAGATCGATATTCTTTGAAAGTATAAAGGAAAAATGATGGGTCACCAACATACTAACGTGAATAATATCCCCAAACATAGGGGAAGGGGTAGTTTTGCACGTGGGGTATAAGTACAACCAATCAGGTCAGCAGTCTACTACTTCCGAGAACCGTTAGATCAAGCGTGTAGGTGGTCACGTGACCAAAACAATCAATCAAGTAGCGGCGTCAGTGATGATGATCATATACGACGGTGATTGAAGATTAGACGGATGCACTACTGCCAAACTCTAGAGGATGAGAACGACAGCTCCTTACCAAACTTTCCATACACTTCTTTCCTTAATTAATCAATCGATAGACTAGGAAAAAAATAAAAAATATATTTTCCTTTTTGAGTAAAAAACAAAAAAAAAAAAAAAAAAAACTTAAACACCCAAACACAGCGGGTGGGGACCCCGATGGTAACCCCCAAGGAGAGAAATTACACTGGTCGTCCATTCTCATCCTTTTAATTAAAAATAAAAATAAAATAAAAAAAGGTAAAAGATGAATTTCCTTTTTAGATGAGTAAAATTTTCATTTCACTACAAACAAAACTTAAACACCCAAACACATAGGTAAGAAAGCTAAAACTCGGTTCTTTACATCAAACAAGGGAAACTAAATCCAAATCAAACAATTACAAATGATCTCTTACAGAAATAATCACAAGTTATTAAAAAAAAAATTCTACCAACACCAAGAAAAAAAAAAAAAAAAGTTTGGTCACCCATTTTGAACTTGCCTCTCTCCATGATTCTTTTACTAATATCCCAACAAATAAGGTGTAATATTTGCTCTTCAGAATTCACCATATTACAAAATTTAAAACTATTATTCCATATGTGATGTTGAAATAATGAATATGCGGAAATATGAGCGGAAGCAAGAGAGAGAAAGAACACAAAAAACTTTACGAGTGATTCGGTGTTAGACACTAATGTCCACAATTCGGAATACCCCTAAGGGTTACATTGTGCTCATTAACTTTTTTGTCTACAATACAAATGTTCCTATTTATAGGAGAATGTCTAAATACAAGTATAGTAATCAAATCTTCTTGATTTGATTACAATCCCAATATTTGATTACAATCAACCCATAAATATTCAATATTCAATATTAATGTAATTATGGAATATACAAAAAATATATTATATTTTTCGTATATTCTAACATCCCCTCAAACTCAGGTGGAATATTTTAGAACCTTGAGTTTGAAATCTTAAACAATGATGATGACGGTGGCGGAGGCCGAGAACAAGCTGTAGATGGTGGCAACTGCCGGGGGAGATAGAGATTGGCAATGACCAGTGAGGGCGGCAAGTGGCTGGTGAATGCAGATTCAAAATGGCCGACAATGGGCCAGGGCTGACAATGAGCCAAAACTTCAAAATGGCCAACTAGGGCCAAAACTTAAAAAGGGCTGACTATAGGCCAGGGCTGACTTGAGCCAAAAATAAAAAGAAAATTAGCCCACTTGGGTGATTATCAGATCGGCGCACCGAACCTGATCGGAGCGTGGTAACGCATGGACGAGCGTGGCAAGTGGATGTAGCGGAACAATAAAATTGTTGGAGAGAACACCCGAAAATGTCTATGACGTTTAAGGCCACAAAAAAGTGGCTTTGATATTATGTTAAAATAACTCTGATACTATATATACATATATAGATATATATATATATATATATATATAATGTTCGAGCCAAATCAATAAGAGTTAAATTTATCAGTTAGAAAAATTTACTTACTTGATCCCTTATGTTTATAGGTGTATCAAATTGATTCTTATATGCCAAAATTATCCAAAAGATCCCTAGAAGGGGCAGGGGAGAGTTACTTGTCCAAAATTGTTCCACACATAAGACATAAAATGTTAAAATATTGATTAAATTATTAAATTTATCATAGTAAAAATTCTAAATTCGAATCATAACCCCATGTTCGCTTCTTATTTCAATTAATAATTTCATGATTTAGACAAGAAATGAGTCCCATGACTCTTGTGGCCACATACATGCCATTGCCATGTCCATAATGAAGTCCACGTCATTAAAAAATACACGTTGGCATCTTGCCTTAAAATATATATATATATATATTTCCCTGGCCAGCAAATACTAAATATCGCCCTTGAAGGAAAAAAGGGGAAACCCTACCATTATCAGTTAAAAAGCGCCATTCTATCTCTCTCAATGGTTTTATTCTCGGCCTCACCTTGCCTTCAACAACAGCAGCCCCTCTGTTCCACATTCCCTTGACCGTTAGAAGAGAAAACGGTTAGCTACGGCGGCAGAATCTCTCTCATTCATTCATTCAGGGATAACATAACAACACTAGATAAATGTTATTTTGCATTTTCTTAGCGTTCTTCTAGCATATTCAGCTGACGTGGCATGCTCAATCTACCCTTGAATTTTATTTTTTTTATTTTTTTATTTTTTTAACTAAGATTGGTATAAGAGTAGACTGAACATGATATGTCAACTGAGTACGTAGAGAAAATGGTGAGAGAATGCAAAATAGCATTTCTCATAACATTATGGCTAGTAAAAAGGGATTTCTGTTACTCATCAACCCAACAATTATAAAAAAATAGTAAATCACCAGTTATCCCAAAAGTTAAAACTCTTGTGATAATTGTCGATTTAATATGGTATCAGATCAGAGGTCCTGAGTTCGAATCATGTCTCTGTCATTCACTCTCATTTCACTTAAATATTTTACTTGTTAAGTTTCGCCTATTAAATGAAAGTTTGAACCCACATGTAAGAGAAAATGTTAGAATATAAATTAAATTATTAAATTCATTTATTTCTATTAGTTTTAACTTACAAAGAATAATTTAACACTATGCACACCATAACTAATCACTAATAATAATTTAGCTGGCCCATAGACCCAAAGCTCAATCTCTCTAATCACTAGCTTTATCCCTTCCCATGCATGTTTGATTTTAGTATCTAATCCATCACTAACTCCTCTTAACACCATAACTTCTTCTCTTCGCATTGACATCATCTTCCTCAAAATAACAAGGCTTGTCCTCATCAATTCTCCCAATCTTTCCCAACCCAACACTGTAACTCCTAACCTCTTGTTGCCTATGCATATCAAAGCTCACCTTATTGTCCATATTTCTCTTCGAAGCCTTTCTAAGAAGCTGCCTCAAAACCTCATCGTGATTAGGCAAGCGTGAGACTCGTGCAATAGGGTTGCCCACCGCAGCACCATGTCCCGCTCTTCCCGCACAATCCACCATGCTTTTCACGTAAAACTCTGTGGCCTTCGTTAGGATCCTAATGGGTGATAACATGTAGATGTAGTGCATCAACTTGCTTTGCTCGTTTGATTTGCTCTTCATGGTTATGATGCCTCTCTATTGCTTTGTTTACAAGAAATGGTGAAAAGAAAATTGGATTGAAGAAATGAGAGAAGCTTGGAAGTGTGAGCTGGTCAAGCAGAGGGAGGGATTTGTGTAGTATTTGGGGGTGTGTGGATTTTAGGGTCTTGGAAGTGGCATCAACATTTTGCATGGGACGGCAAGCAGAGGGAAACCATAGAAAGGACATAACAAGGCTTCGAATACAAAATAATAAGGTAAAAGTAGTCCGCCAAAATTGAAAACATCGTCAGTGAAACAAACAATTATGTAATAAAATATAACGATTAAAAGAAAAAAAGGTGACAATTACAACAAACATCATATGATATATAGGAAGATACTATTCACCATATATGGTGCTTATAGTTTTTCTACGGGCATTTTAAATTTGAGATTCTTAAATTCATAAATCTCAGCTGTCTATATCATTTAAGCGTCTAAAATAAGTCATGTTTCAAAATTTACTGCGATGGATGAGAGTAACTTCCTCATTTAATGAGATTGATGAGAGTAACTTCCTCATTCAATTCTGAAACATGACTTATTTTAGACGCTTAGATAATGTAGATAGCTGAAATTTATGAATTTAAAAATTTCAAATTTAAAAAGAATTCTAAGAGATCTCGTAATAACTCTTCATAATGAGCTCTGGAGGCACCTTACAATCAAGACTACCCATCCAATTATCTGCATTCAAAATAACAAATTCAAGAGTACCCATCCATCTCCATCAACCACAAATTCTGCAGAGAAAGGAGAAGCCAATACATAATTTGTAATAGATGACAAATCCAAATCTTCAATCGCATAAGCTAACAAAGAAACTTAAAGAACTCATACTCTTGGACCCAATTGAAACACCATTAAATTCCAATGAAGTGCATGGTTAAAGTATTCTGTCTCACAGTTGGAGAACTTATGAGCAATGGATCAATGTCATTGATGCAAATCTATGGCCTTGACCTTACATATTTGACAAGAACCATTATGCCTTTCTCCAGAAGGTGAAGAAATTGGCTCTTTTGTATCAATCGACATAAAATTAAAATCTTTAAGGCAATATGCTTTCCAGCTAGGCGGACAAAAATTAAGGTAAGGTTGAGCATTGATTGAAAACAATAATGCTTCCACAAACAATGTTTTGTGTGTAACAGCAAAAACACTTGAATCCAAACTGAATTAATATCCAATCTTCATCACAGACCGCAAATTTAGATGATATTTAAGAGAAATGGGATAAATTTATAATTGAAACAAACCCCTATGAGGTAATTTTGAAAAGAAAAGAAAAAGACAGGGCAGTAAATTCCCCCGACTAAAGCCTTTCCACAACTAAAACAGACTAAACAGTAAACATATAGTTATATTTACCTGAGAAAACACCTTCTGGCTTCTGCAATGGAACCCTGTAAATGAACAAAAACCAAAATCAAAACCACCCAATTAAAATTTATCCAAAAGGGTCTAAGAAACACACAAAATCATTTCAAAAATGCAATCTTTCCACCGCCGATGAAGACGTCGTATGAGAGGGTATTGCTGTTCCAAACGACGACAAAAACCCAAAACCAAAAACCAAAAAGAACGAAGAAGACAGAGAATGAAGCCAAAGAAGCACAAATTTGCGAGATCACACAGGAAGAAAAAAAAAATTTGGACCATTTCTCGATTTATGCGTGTCATCCTTGCGCAGGGGCCATGCTAATCTTCTCTGTATCGTTCCAATTTTATCGGATGTCCCGAAGGACGAATTCTTACGTTCTGTTTTGCATTATAAATTCATCTTCACTGTTGTAACTCAGCGATGTGGGACGCGTCCTCTCCCAGCTAAAACGGCCCTGTCTTAAATTGGGTCGGTGCACGTCTTCAATTAGGAGTGGCCCAGAATCCTATCTATAATATCCTAGCCCAAAGTATTTGCTGAGGTGTTGTGACGGACACGGCCTTTGGGCCTTAAGACTGGAGTTTTTTTTTTTTTTTTTTTTTTTAATTGAAAGGAGGAAAACTGGTTACAAGGGAAGATCTTTTTCACTCTTGATAGTTAAGAAGAGAGAATGGGAGAACTTAAGGAAATGCTACCAAATACTAGGTGGGTAGCAGCTTATTCTGCTAAACTATGGGTTCGAAAATTAGCACATCTAAACACTTTTAAAGCATTCAAGCTTTAAAAAGAAGAAAGATCAAAAGTAATATCCGATACAGTAGCGGAAAACTGCCAAAAAGAAAATAAATGAAATTGATTCACTGCAAAAATAACTAGAAGCGCATCCCCTTCCAAATCAAAATGTAAGAGTGGAGGTCTTCGTTAGTTACGTTTCATTTTATGGAAAGTTCTAAATAAGGTAAGTTTTTTTTTTTGAATTAAATAAGCTAAGTGACATAGATGTAAAAACCCTAAAATGTTTCATAAAAACTAAAAAATAAAAGTAAGGATTGTATGATGAGGGCATGTGTGTAGGGGTGCCAATAAGGTTACGATTAGCAGTTATAAGCAATAACCGCTAACCGTAACCGCCTTAACGGTTAGTAGATTTCACTAACCACAACCGTTAATTGCCTAGCAGTTAGCGGTTAGCTATTAACCACCGGTTAGAGCATTCCCAATGAAAGAACCAAATGTTACTTTTATCTAAAATAGCTCTTCAAATGTTTAAAAAATCCCCTACATTGGATTAGCAAAAAAAAAAATGTAAAATAGATATTTGATTGGAAGAGCTAAAACAAAACTAAATGTAGCAGTACTTTTTAAGGGAGTTATTTTATTTTTCATTGTTTCTCTCACCTGTTTTCTCTTTTTTCCAAATCTTTTCCTAATTTTTCTCTGCATGTTCTCTTTTTCCCAAAATTTTTTCCATTTTTCCTCTTACATGTTCTCTTTTTCCAAAAACTTTTCTTACTTTTAATAATATTTTAATAGAATAGATAGAAATATAATTAATCGGATGTAGAGACATTTAAAAATAGTTTAGCTAAACTAGATAAAAGTGAGTTTTGAGAAGCCATTTTACATAAAAATATGGCTCCTCCATTGGGAATGCTCTTAGTGGTTAGTAAAATAGGTAACCGCCCGCTAACCGTTTTTTCAAAATTGAGCTTTTTGGGCTTTTTTTACTGTAGCATTTTTTACCCTCATTTGTTTTTTGTATTTTTAGTGTCTTTTTAGGCCCAATTGCTATAAAAAGAGCCCATATTGAAAAATCAAAAATATTTGATCCAAAATTTACATTTACTTGTACTTTAAAAACAAATTCCTTAAATATTAAATCATAACTGGTTAACTTTATAAAAAATAAAAAATAAAATAAAAAATAAAAAACACACACACACACAACATATAAAAATAAAAAATAAAAAAAAATAAATAAATCAACACAACATATAAAAAAAGTTCAACAACTGTCACAACATATAAAAAAAATATATAAAAAAAGTTCAACACAACATATAAAAGAAGTTAAAATAAAACATATGATATAAATGATTATATATCATTTTTTTTTTTTGAAGGCGATTATATATCATATTATATATGATTATATGTATTATTTATTATTATATAATTATATGATTTAATGATCAATTCATTATGTGATATAATCATATCAATTATAGTGATAATATTACTTAAATTAGAATGATAAATGATAATACATTAATGCTTCAATTGTGTTTATAAGTAACACATTATTTAATGTAATGCCAATTACTTAATTTGATATTATACGAATCACATTATCATTGTACATTAATAATATCATTCACTTGAATAAAGTATTTGAATTGTCATTGAATCATATGATTAAGTATTGATATTATACATTTATATTATTCATATGCATATATGTATAATTATAATTTATAACATATATAAACTTATAAGTTTATAACATACATTGGAACTAAGTCTCTAGGTACTTAATTGTTGTATTAGTATGAATTGGTATACTTATGACTTATGTCATATTATATATGTATAATTTGTTATTATATAATCATATAAATTAGAATGATAATACATTAATACTTCAATTGTGGTTATAAGTAACACATTATTGAATCTAATGCCAATTACTTAATTTGATATTATACGAATCACATTATCATTGTACATTAATAATATGATTAACTTGAATAAAGTATTTGAATTGTCGTTGAATCATATGATTAAGTGATTTTATACATTTATATTATTCATATGTATATATGCATAATTATAATTTATAACATATAGACTTATAAGTTTATAACATACATTGGAACTAAGTCTCTAAATACTTAATTGTTGTATTAGTATAAATTGGTATACTTATGAGTTATATCATATTATATATGTATAATTTGTTATTATATAATCAAATGATTTAATGATCAATTGATCATGTGATATAATCATATAAATTATAGTGATAATATATTAATACTCAAATTGTGATTTAATGATCAAGTGATTATGTGATATGTATAAATATTATTATAATTATAATTATAAAAATATATTATATAAAAAAACGGTTAGCGGTTAACGGTTACGGTTAGTACACCTTATAGCCTCTAATTGCTAACCGCTAAGCGGTTATTGCGGTTAGGCGGTTAGCAGTTAATACAGTTAAGCGGTTAACGGTTATAGCGGTTTGTGGTTAGCGGATAATTTCTAACTGTCCGCATTGACACCCATGTGTGTAGAGGAGGTAATCTTGGCCCAATGAATGAGCTTGGTAATTGATGTTGGGATGTGTTAAGCTAACTGATGATCCAGATGAAGTTCCAGCAACACATTGCGATCGATCGCAGCCTTCAGAGTATCGAGCGCAAGATCGATCGCAGTATCCGAGAGATTTATCATTCGAGAACACTCGAGTGCGATCGAGCGCAGGTACTAGTGCGATCGATCGCAGTCTCAGTAGCGATCCTGCATCATAAGACTTCTATTCCTTCTCAACCTCTCTTCTATCTGTAAATACAAACAGAACATCATCTGTTTGTATTATATCTCTTCTCTTGTAGTTATTTCTAATTAGATTTCTTTAGCATATTAAGTCTTCTATTGTAAATAGGTTTCTTAGATAGTTATCTTATCACTCTTATCTTGATAAGATTAAAGTTTGATTGTAATTGTAACTCTTTCATTATTTAAGCTAAATGAGAAGGCTGATGAGATCATTCCGCCAAATTCTATTTCTCTAAGAAATCTTTCATGGTATCAGAGCTATTGTAGGCACACGCCCCAAGTTTCTTTCTTTTTCTTCTTCTTCCCTTTACTATACACCAACCTGTCTTTTAATGGCATCTTCTTCTACATCAACCTTCTCTCCACCTACACTTTCCCAATTCAATGGAAAGCTTGAAGGTCCAAACTATCTAGGTTGGACCACACAATTTCTACCCATCCTGCGCACCCATGATCTGTTAGGCATAGTTGATGGATCTGAACCATGCCCTCCCAAACTGATCATAGATGACAAAGGTGTGGAAACTCTTAATCCAGAATTTACCATCTGGAACAAAAAGGATCAATGTATCCTCAGTTGGATCAATCTGACACTCTCTGAAAAAGTTCTGTCCACAGTTTATGGACTTAATACTTCCAAACAAGTCTGGTCCACTTTAGCAACCAAGTTTGCTAATGATTCTAGGTCTCGAATTGCCAATCTCAAAAGACAATTGATGAGTCTCCATCAAGGCTCCTTGACCTGTTCAGAATATGTTCAATCAGCCAAGGTATGGTCTGATCAATTAGCCCTGTTCCTGATGAGGACCTGATTTCTTTTCTTCTCAATGGCCTCAATCCTTCCTTCAACACTTTTGTCACTACTCTCTCTCTTCTAACTAGAGAGAAACAACTCTCACTGGATGATTTTCAAGAGGAGCTTGTCAATCATGAAACACTATTGAATCAGCAGCTAGCATCATCAGCAGACACCTCAAACTTTGCCTTGTTTACTCAACAACGAGGACAAAAATCCTTCAGAGGTCATGGACAATACCCTGCCAAGTTTCCAGCATGAAACTTCAGTCCCAGATCACCTTCTTCTGCTACTAGAAATTTCAGCCCTAGACCTTCTCCTCCTGCTGCCAGGTTCTTCAACAACAACAATTACAATGCAGCATCAAGGTACAATACTTCTCCTGCTCCAAGGTACAATACCTCTATTGGGCTACTACCACTACCAAACTCAGGCCAGACATCTCTCAATTCTGCTCCTCGAGTTCCATGCCAAATATGTGGGAAGGTAAACCACCAAGCCTTGGATTGCTACCATAGGATGGACTATTCCTTCCAAGGGAGACGTCCACCTCATCAACTCGCTGCAATGGTGGCCCAATCCAACACTACCTATGAAGATCCTCAGTGGTATGCAGACAGTGCAGCCAATGTGCACATCACTCAAGACTTAGAGAACCTTAACATCCAGCAACCATTCCAAGACAATGAAACTATTGCTGTGGGGAATGGAACAGCTCTTGCTATAGCCAATTCTGGTTCTACAACTCTTCAATCTTCTACCTCTACTTTTAAACTTAATAATGTCTTGCATTGTCCACAATCTGCTGCAAACCTTGTTTCCATTCAAAGATTTTGTCATGATAATGATTGTTTCTTTGTTCTAACCTCCTCTAATTTCTATATCATTGATTTTCAGACCAAAACAATCCTCCTGGAAGGCAAGAGTGAGAATGGCATGTATCCTCTACGGTTAGGCAAGAAGTCTCACAAGGGCAGCAAGTCTTTCATAGCTTTGTTAGGAATAAGAACCTCTTCTTTAGTATGGCACTTTAGGTTAGGCCATCCTGCTAATGATGTAGTCACTCGAATTGTTAGAGATAATAATCTCCCTGTTTTATTTTCAAATTCTGTTTCAGTTTCAAATATCAATAAAAGTATCCTTTGTGAGTCATGTCAATTGGGCAAAAGTAAGAAACAACCTTTCTCTGCTTCTAACCGTATATCTTTATCCCCTCTACAACTCATTCACACTGATATATGGACTTCTCCAGTAATGTCAAACACTGGTTATAAATACTACATTATCTTTATAGATGATTACTCCAGGTTTACATGGATTTATCCCTTACACACCAAGTCTGAAACCTATGAAACATTTCTCAAATTCAAAATGCTTGTGGAAAACCAATTCTCCACAACAATTAAAGAACTCCAATCTGATGGAGGAGGTGAATATACCTCTCTTCAATTCCAATCTTTTCTCAAAACCAATGGCATTGTCCACAGAAAAAGCTGTCCATACACTTCTCCTCAAAATGGCCTTGCAGAAAGAAAACTAAGACATGTCCTTGAAACTGGATTAACATTGTTAGCTCACTCTCATCTCTCCAATAGGTATTGGGTAGATTCTTTCCTCACTGCTGTATACATCATAAACAGATTGCCTACACCTGTTCTCCAAAACATGTCTCCATACTCTAAACTTTACACCAAAGCCCCTGACTACCAAAAACTCAGAGTTTTTGGATGCTTGTGCTATCCTCTCCTGCGGCCTTACAATGCTCACAAACTAGATTATAGGTCTAAACCTTGTATCTTTTTAGGTTATAACTTTGCAGGTTACAAATGTCTTGATCCGGTAACCAATAAGGCCTATCTTTCAAGACATGTTTTGTTTGATGAGACTTCTTTTCCAGCCAAGGATCTTGCTACATCACACTTTCCATCCAGGTTACACTCCACAGGTGATTCTCCTTTCCCTTTCCCTACTATTTCTTCTTTCACTAATGAATCATCCAATTGTTCACATACTGCAGTACCCCCAACCCTGCCTCATACAATTCAGCAGTCATCTACTGCAAATTGTTCCCATACTGCAGATCCAAATCCTACTTTGCCTCCAAACTTTAATCTTATCAAGATAAGAGTGATAAGATAACTATCTAAGAAACCTATTTACAATGGAAGACTTAATATACTAAAGAAATCTAATTAGAAATAACTACAAGAGAAGAGATATAATACAAACAGATGATGTTCTGTTTGTATTTACAGATAGAAGAGAGGTTGAGAAGGAATAGAAGTCTTATGATGCAGGATCGCTACTGAGACTGCGATCGATCGCACTAGTACCTGCGATCGATCGCACTCGAGTGTTTTCGAATGATAAATCTCTCGGATACTGCGATCGATCTTGCGCTCGATACTCTGAAGGCTGCGATCGATCGCAATGTGTTGCTGGAACTTCATCTGGATCATCAGTTAGCTTAACAGGATGGAAGCGGACCATACGAGAATGTGTTGTCGATCGCTATGCTTTGTCACGCTAAGTGCACTTTAATTAATCAATTGGCCCAAATTCACCCACTTCATGGACACGGGTGTGAAAAGGGATCTCTTGGAAATCTGGGATTAGCGAACCCTAGTACACGAGGCGAAATTTTGTACTTGGGCTGTGTATTAAGAGAAAGTTTAAGAATGGGTAATTATACCGATGCATTTAAATTAAGTAAATTTGCTTTGAACTTATTTTTGTAGGTAATGTATTTGACGAAAACGAACGTATATTCGTATATAAGTGTTGAGATCTAACGAGTACGCAAGAAAGTGTTTCTTTTTTTAAAAAAAAATTTAAGAAAATGAATTTAACCCAACTATTTTTATAGTCGTTGATTTTATTTTGGCTCACTCTTTCATCTTTTTGTTTTTAGGCTATAAGAAATAGTTTAATTGGTTGAGACCATGCTTAATGAAGCTAAAGTTACTAGTTAGAATTTTCTTCTCATTTCTTGTGCCGATATGTAAAAAAAAAAGGAATAAGAGACTCGAACATGTGATTAGAAAATGATCAGTGAGCATGGTCAACTTTTCAGAGTGCTCAATTATTATGTCAATGTGCTCAAAACAAAAAAGGTGAACTGCTTCATTCCAAGAGAAAAAGATCATGGTATGTCATCAGAGTTCAATTTAAAAATCAGAAACCTCGTGGCTCGTGTGTCATGTTTCTAATATACAATCAAATCTAATCCTATGTTTCCAAGTAGTCAACCCTACTATTTATCCTATAAGGAGCCAATCAATTCTGTAACATTGTAACAGTTACAGAAAATGAATACTCTCAATTTATGTGGTTTTATTTATTTGTTATTTAATACACATGTAAGAGTGTCTCTATTTAAATGAATGGAGAAGTCTCTAATATAATGAAGTGTGAGAAACAATTATAATTAGAGTTTGTTTAAGTTCTATTATTTTATATATAAAAAAAATTAAAAAAAAAAATAAAAATGAAGGAAGTTGGACAGGAGATGGGCACAAGAAGTAAAATATAGTATTTCTCAATTTAAAATTGAAAAAGCTCAACTATCATTTGTTGTGGGTTTTACAGATTTAATAGTAAATTTGAAAAAAAAAAAAAATTAATGTTGATGAAGTTAGATGAAAGATGAACACGAGAAGTAAAAATAGCATTTCTTGACTTGGAATTGAAAGAGCTCAACTATATATGCTTCATTGGAGTTTGGCCTGTATCCTCAAAATCAATAACTTGATTCCTTGTTAATGTTTTTTACAAGATATTTTTACTTTTTTTTTTTTTATATTAGATCCATCGGCGATTGAACACGTCTAATGAAGCGGAGGTCACGTTCCCAAGAGGTAGCTCAATCGGCTGTGACCACACTTAATGAAGTGGAGGTCACTAGTTCGAATCTCCCTAGATCTCCTTCCTCCCCTCTTGTGTGGACATGTCAAAAAAAAAAAAAAATGAAGTGGAGGTCACTGATTCGAATTTCACTTCCCTTTCTCCTATGTGAACATGTAAAAATAAAAAAATTAAA
Source organism: Corylus avellana (assembly GCF_901000735.1). Lineage (NCBI taxonomy): Eukaryota > Viridiplantae > Streptophyta > Magnoliopsida > Fagales > Betulaceae > Corylus > Corylus avellana. The sequence continues at coordinate 4,393,448 of NC_081544.1, read as the reverse complement.
AAAAAAAAAACTTCTTAAAAAATTTATTGATTGGAACATCTAACATGGTGATTGGTGGGGTTCAACCACCATTTATTTATTTTCCGTGCCTCATTTCGAGGAAGATTCCTTTTCCATTCTATTTACAATCGAAAAAATTCAAAGTTCAAACCAATGTGAATCCGTTTTAGCTTTCCACAGATTTTCCTTCTTCCCAAACAATTTTCCACCGGTATAAGTGCTCAATTATGACCAGAATCCTAATGGTTAGAAGTCCCTATCAAATCACCCTCTTCTCAAGAATGAGATTTAATTATTCAATATACTGAAAACAATAATAGTGGTCATCTTTCCACATAGATAGTGCATTTTTTTAAAGAAAATTTATAGTGGGGTTCAACTGTTCATGATTCACGTGAAAGGAAGAAAGTAGCTTTTGACTCGTTCATCAACGGTCTTGATCCAACTGTTTACATTAGCAATTTACTATATTACGTAACCAAAACAAATAGAGATAGAGTAATGCTATTCGAACTAAACTTTCACATATATTTTTCACTTCTATTTTTAGTAGTAGTCAATTCATTTTTAGTATAATAGACATTTCACAAACCAAACAAGATCTTAAAAAAATTCAAAAGAAGTAAAAGTGTAATCAACATGAAAAGTGCAAATATCAAACATTATGATACTAATGTAAAAATCTAACAAATATCATTTCCCGCTGACGTTTTAAATGATTTTTCTTATCAACTACTTCAAAAATTTTATTTTTTAAAAATTACTTAAAATACGGAAGTGAAATAAATGTGACAAAACATATTATAATGGTATAATTTGACCATACATAGATAAGGGTCGGTCCATCATCCATGTCCCATGCCGTAATATACCCATCCACGACTTATGACGCTACGCTATTAATTGTTAGCTCCTCTTTGGATTCCATTTGCTTGTCGTCGCAGATCATCATCAACACCCTTCTCAGCCGTGGCCAACTACTCATATATATATATAATAATAATAATAATAATAATAAAAATTACCAATTTGATCCTTTCCATTCTTTTCTTTGTTTTTTTGGCCCATCATCCATATGAGAACTCACTCAAAAACCTCCGCAGGAGTATGATATTAACCCTAGAAATAAATAAAACGAACAATTTGTCTATTTCATTAATTATTTGAGAGCTGTTTCATGGGAAAAAAAAATAAATAAATAAAAAATTCACGTCTCACTTTAATTGGTTGATGATCATGTGTAATTGTGTATAATTTTCCTTGATCATTTTCTTCCTCTAATGAGTGAAAAGAAAAACAAACCATACAACTCTCCGAATTAACATATTTCTACTAAAACAAAAACAGAATATCGGGATCAAAGTCTTGTTTCTTCCATATATTATATATATAAAAGCCAATCCGAAACGGTTCCGAAATGGTTTTTTCAAACCCTATCACTTTTTTTTTCTTCTCCTTCAATCAAAGGTTTTGAAACCTTAAAGAGAACAAAGAAACACAGAATCGGAAAGACAGAGAGAGAGAATAATATCTTATTGTAACGATGTGAAGATGATGAGGAGGTGTTTCACGTTTCAAGAAATGCTACGCTTGCCAGGTTGATCGGCGATCTTGAGGGTCTTGTCGATGAGCTTGCGGGCCTTCCGGCTGCGGATCTCGACCCGGACGCTGGAGCTCTTGTCCATCTTTACGTACGGCTTCTTCGTCTTCTTCTTCAGCGCCCTCACCTTCGCCTTTATCGACTCCACCAGGCTCTCCAACTGGTTCGCCATTTCTCATCAATTTTGTTCACTTTAATTTCTCTCTCTCTTATTTATATTTATATGGAAATATCTGTGCCCCCGGATTTTATGCAGCGGGGATGATTTAACAAACCCCTTTGTTTTCGAAATAATATCGAGCTTGCCACCCGGCGCTCATTTCTGACTTTTCGTTGTGCTACAGCGCCTATTAACGTCTGCATGATAATACTTTGCAGTACAATGGAGAAGTACAGCCCACAATCCTTTTAATCTTTATTATTTATTTATTATTATTATTATTATTTTGAGCTTTGCGAAGAGTGAAAATTACATATTGCAAGCAAAGTCAACAAAAGGAACAGAAGATCCAAAAATAAAATATCCTTCCGATCGAGGACAAACCTAAGTGAAGTGCAAAATTGACATTTACCTGTTTTTTGTTGGATTTTTTTAAATGTTTAATAAAGAAATTTATCCTTTGGTTATATTTAAGCAAAGAGAATCTAGAAGCCATGAGAATTTATTAGATTTTCCCAACTGCCTTTTATTACTAGAAATGTAAATTTTCTTTGGACAGAAATTTATTCCGAACTAGTTTGAATGAAATATTTTTCAACTTATTTAAAATAGTGTTAAGTGTTTATAAACATTTAAAACGCATATAAAATTCTTAAGATCATTAATAGTAATTTACTAACTTAGACTAACATTTATATACACTTGGCCACTATTTTAAATGATCATGTTTGATCAAAACTCATGAAATTGTATATGAGATATACTTTTTTAACATTTTTCAGTCATTTTCAGGCTTTTAGCTAAGGGAAAATTACATTTTGTCCTCATAAACTACAACACATTCTCATTTTGCCCCCATGAACTACCAACTGTGACATCCGAGCCCCATAAACTACCATTTTGTGCCTAAAAACCTCATTCTGTTAGTCGAAAGCTCCTCCAGTCAGTCAAAGACGGTAACTCAAACGGTCAAAGTGATAATACGTTGTAATTCATGGAGCAAAGTAACAATGCGTTGAAGTTTATGAGAACAAAGAGACAATAAATTGTAGTTCATGACGGGGGTAAAGTGACGGGTAGACCGTTTGAGTTAACGTCATTGACTGACGGAATGGAGGTTTTGAGCACAAAATAGTAGTTCATGGGGTCGGGTGTCACGGTAGTTCACGGGGAGAAAGTGCCAAGGCAATACAATTCATGGGGGCAAAAGGTAATTTTCCCTAGCTAACGCGACATGCTCAATCCACTCTTGCTACTTATAAATTGAGTCCTGAGGACACCAAGAAATTGCTCGAGGAGTTTCTTAAGGGCATTCGCATCCTCTAATATTATTGCTACTTAAAGATCCAAATTCGACATTTTTTGCTCGAGAAGCCGCCTTAATGAGTGATTGCTCAATAAATTGCTCGAAATGTCATTGATTGATCAATGATGAAACGTATACAACTGTAATATGAGCAAATTATAACGTTATCTTATTATCTCCCTTCCAATGCCGACAAATTGCTTTAAAGTGGCAAAAGTTCACAGCAGTGGTCACAAATAATTTAAACAATGAAATGTATAGAATTTAATTTAATTAAACCATAACATTTTCATATCCCCCGGCCTTTACTTGAAATTGAGAAGATTCTCGTCTCGGGTATCTTTAACAGCATTAAACTAAGAACAAAATTCTCTCCATTTCAAATACAATAGAGAAATCATTTTATGTATCTAATGGACTATGTGATGCATATATATATATATATATATATATATATATATTGCTGATTCATTTAAACATTTTTTTTTTTTTTTTTATAACAATGTTTCTTCTCTATTCATTTCATAAAAATTGAACATATTGCTCTAATAAAACAATATCATAGATATAATGAGAAATTTCTTCCACCCAAATTTGATCTATGTTTTGCAAGTAATGTTAAAAGTCATTTTTGTATCCCTCTTATGTCACTCCAAGAATGATGTGGCTTCTCAAATCATCATTGGTATTGTGATTGATTATTATTAAATTTTAATCAATTAGTGATTTTAAAAACCACCTCATTGTTATAGTAACACAAGAGTGACTTTTAGAATTACTAATGTTTTACTCTTTGAATGTCATTTTTCCAATTAGTTTCCAAATTTGGAGCATATTCCGACGAATCACATCTCTGGCCATTGTTTGGTCCATCAAACCTAATAATGGACATTATGAAGTCAACATTTTCTGTCAGATGCTGTTTAAGTAGCTTTTAGTATTAATTGGACATAATAAACTATTACTAGCTATTTTTAAATTTATTTTAAGGCCAATTTTTCATTAACTACTCAATCTATTATTATTATTATTATCCGTCAACTTTCATCTGGCACTACCGTTATTTGAAAAGCCGCTTCCAAGCTAACTCGGGTCAACGTACACTCAAAGCCAATACCCTTCTCTCAATAACACATGACCATTTATTTTGAGCACGGGCCATCTTAGAAAGTCAATAGAAAATTAATTAAATTTTGATTTAGTGGTGTCAACAAACCTACACGTACGGCATCTCTTTCTTAGGGGGAACACCGACGGGAGGGACCTAGACCGGCCACTAAGGTAAATGATTTTTATGCGTTTCTTTAAGCTAATTGAGATATAGTTTCATTTCAATTCCTTCAATAGTTACCGGTTCTAACTCATTGTTACGATTCTAAGTATCTCATATAACTTAAGTACAATTTTAATTATGTGTATATGAGTTAGTGAGCACGTTTTTGTTGTATGTCAATTTTCAATAGTGATCTCATTATGTCATGCCGTCCCCCCAAGACTCGATCTCTTGATATGGATTTTCTTCATTTATATCGTTAATGTTGAGATGCTGAACTCTAAGCAGAAACAATGGCCAAAAAGTAAAGTGATTAATAGCCCAAATTTTTGCAAACAATATGATAAATTTATACTTAGAGTGACAAGTATAAATTTATGATAAATTTTTTCACATAAATTTGGATTTTATTTTTCTAAAAAAAGTCAAAAACTTTACGGTTCTAGATTGAGAATTGTATAAATTTATGATAAATTTTTCACATGAATTTGGATTTAGGATTTTATTTTTTTTCATCTTAGCTCGTGTATATATATATAAGTCTAAAAATTAGGCTTTTAGGCTTAGCACTTATCACAATTAGACTTGGTCTCTCTGGCAAAAAATTATGGGAAATGCTAAGTGCTCTTTTGGTGTTCTCCTCGTGTCTTCCTCATTCTAAGAGTAAATTATTTTATAAAAACCAAATAAGAGAAATAAGAGTAACTTTTTTATTTTTTATTTGTTTATAAAATAATTTTCACCTAGCACAAAGAGGACACGTGGAGAACACCATAAGAGCACCTAACATTTCTCATGCAGTATTAACACATTTGATGTCTATCTAGGCCACTTTTTGGAAGTGCCATTTTTAGTGTCGGTTTTGGTCCTACGGGATTAACGTGGTAATCTCAACTAACCCTTGAATTAGTTCATGATAAGAAGCAGAATTCAAAGGTTGACCGAGACTGCCACTTTGTAAAACAATTGTAAATTAAAAATGTAGTATATAACATTACTTTAAAAAGTATCCTTAAAAACATTGTTTAGAAAGCACTTGTTATTGCCTCAACATTGAATACGCCATTAGGACAGCAACTTAAAAGAAAAATCAAGAAAAACTCCATGTATCATGAATTTCTGGGTTGAAAAAGTTTTCCTCCAAATTGGGTTGAAGGAATTTCCTTCAACCTGATTTATAAAAGTAACATGTGTATTTTTTTTTTTAATAACATGTGAGATGTACATGTTTTATAATAAAATTTATTTCAACTTTGTCCCTGCTATTAAAAAAAAAAAAAAAGTGCATCTCAATTCTCACATGTTCATGGGACACATGTTACATTTATAGATTAGGTTGAAGAAAATTCATTCAATCCAATTTGAAGAAAAACTTTGTCCTTTTTGGGTAAGTTTCACAAATATTCATATTTTTTTCTTTAAGAATTGAAATTAAAAAAAAAAAAATTGATGAATAAAAAGAATAATAAATATATTTTAAATAATAACCACAAGGCACTCGTTAACACAACCCTTAAAATAATCTAAGATGTGGCCGAAAGGCACCTTCCTTCTCTCTCTCTCTTCATTATTATACATAAAAACGAATTGTCCTTACAATACTGACATAGCAGTCCCAAACAACAAAAAAAAATTAAAATTAAAATTAATTGAACATTTTTCGACTAAAATTTTTTATAGTCCGAAACAAAGGCCTTAATGTAGTGACCAAAAATATGAAAAAGAACTAAATCAACATGTGACACTGACACAAACACTGAAGTTTTATTTATTTTCATCAATTATCGTCAGCATTCAGCAGCCGACCACCAAGTAGTCATATCATATGGATTTAAAAAAATATAATTTCTTTTTTGTCGGCCCAGATTTTGGTTTTATTTTTATTTTTATTTTTTTTATGTTTTGTTTTGTTTTGTTTTGCCAGACCAAGGACATAATTATAATTATATATATATATATATATATATATATATAAATAATGCTATAAGACTTTTTAGAGTCATTTTAGAGTCATCTCAAATGTGATGTAACTTTTAAAATCATCGTTGAATTTGAAATGTGATTTATTAACTTTTTATCTATTGGTATTTTAAAAGTTACAACATTTAGGATGACTATAGAAAAATTTATAGCATTACTTAGGATGACTGTAAAAAAACTTATAACATTACTCTTTTATATATATATATATATATATATATATATATTCAAGTTAAAACTTAAAAAGATGTTTTAATCAATTTTATTGGGTAACGGATCTTTCTGATCCCAAAACCTAGCCGTTCGACCGTACTTGAATAAGAAGACTAAAAGGAGCCAATATTATAAAATTCAATTATTTTTGTATTGCTTTATATTAAATGAGTAACGTATAATTGTTTGTTCAGATTCAAAGACGAGGAAACGACCTCCACCGGTTGAGCTCCTTTTCTTTTTGCCTCAAAAAGTCTATTATTGTCCAATTGACATTAGAGAATAGAGAGAGAGAGAGAGAGAGAGAGAGAGAGAGAAATTAGTAATTCTAAGAAAGCAACCAATAAAAAACAACAGTATTTTACATGATACTCACCCACATGAAAATTGAGGAAGAAGATTAATTAATTAAATAAGTAGAGGTCAATAGTTTTTTGTGGCGGCCAACACTCTGCTAAGAAGGATGACGTGTTGGTAAAAAGTTTGACGAGAAAAGGAGAAAGAATTGATTGATGTGATATGAAAGTAAAAATAAATAAATTTGAATTTTTTGTAAAAGAAAAATAAAAAGTGTTGTTTGGTAACGTAAGAAAAAGTATTTTGACCATTTTTTTTTTTTTTAGAAGAAATGAGAAAAATCTTTGTCAAACAAAGCCGCGCACCTCTTGTAAATCAATTTGTATTTGAAAATTTGAAAATGTTGCTTAAAGATACTCTAAATTGAGTATGCTGACTGTCAATCAATTGGTAAACAGAGCAGAAAAAGACAGAATTTAATCAACAATATTCATTATTCAACAATATGCCACGTACGCAGCACCAGCTAACACCAGAATTTCTGTGCCACAAACAAAAATAGTCTAAAATTCAAAGTCCAAAGTCAATGGAATTTAGTAAAAATTTGATTTTTATATATTTAATGGGACAGACCTTGATTTATTCCAACTCTTACCCAAAATCCCTAAAGTTTCTTCCATGACCAAATTGTTTATTATAAATCAATTTTTTTTTTTTGGTATAATTTGACACTACAAGTTTTCTGTCCAAATTTCAGGGATGGAAGATTTAATCTCATCCAAATTGTATGGCTGGTCAACAAATTTACAACCATGATAATCTTCCAGGCATAATAACATATAGAATAGAGTAAAGCTTTGAATAGACTTCTGATAAACAATAATTCAGGAGAGTTTGGGGTTTATTTATTTATGTAGTAAGTCCTTGTTGAGGGTGCTTATGTTATACTCAATTATCGATAAAACTTAAATTTAAGAGCAAGCTATTATTGAGAATATACTTATGTTAAAAAAAATCAAGTGTAGAATATGTTGTCAAGACTCGAGCCCTATTATTGAGAATGATATACCTGATATTGGCAAATTAATGTAACACAATCTTGATTGTGTAGCTTCCAAATGAGCGATGCCACTTTTCACACCGATTGACGTAATATATTTTAATCGGCTTTCTATGTCATTCACTTTATAAAAAAAAATAAATAAATAAAAGCTATTTAAATATGTTACATCAATCCATGTAAAATGAGTGTAAACAGTATTAAATGACTGTTTCATAAAAGGTTTGACCAAATTCTTTTCAAGCTATTACCAACTCAAATGGAAGGTTATGTTCATTCTCCTTTTTATTTTTATTTTTTCTTTTACTTCCAAATTAGGGGAGAGACATGATCACGCTGTTGACCAGAACTTCAACAGTGTACTCTATAGAAGGCAAATTTTCACAATGTACGTGAATATCTGATCAAGAAAAACTTTAAACCAGTGACACATAATATCCAAGTCATTTCCAGAAATAACTTTCTGTGTTTTTTCCTGCAACTCCTCATCCTGCCTACAAGCAGTAACCTAGTCCAAGGGAATAAGTAGGATAGACAATGAAGCACAGAGGAGAGAAGCAACATTCCCCTACCATTAACCAGAAGTACATGTTAAATCAATTTATTTCAAATTACCCCAACTTCCTTCTCTCTTCCAGTCGCTCGTGCTTTACTGTCCTAGTTATATGCATCCCCCATGCAGTAGGAAAACATCATTTGAGCCTTATCCCAAGGATACATCAGCAATCATATAGACATGTAGTAAGGTATGAGTAGAAAATTCTCGGAGTATCCGAAAGATGAACATATAAGGTCTACCTGCAAGAGAGCTATGAACTGGATGTTTGCTGACAGTCGGACCATAACATTAGAGTTGACAGAAGTGCCATTGTTGCAGTTTCAACTCGTAAGCGTAGTGGCCCAAGACCAACAGCTCTAGCACCCGCTTCCAACATCATATTCACCTCTTTCTCGGTGAAGTCTGAAGCATTAAAAATTCAACATGAACCCACATCTTTAGGAACTAATCGTATTCAAATGAAAAGAAAAAATCATCATCATTATATAGGTACATAAAGCTGGTGCTGTTGCATTTAGGCAAAATTTGAGATATAGAATATTTTCTTTTACTGGTGAAAAATCATTATACCGTAACTACCTAGCAGGTTGGAACTACTTTAGTCCCCCAAATCGAAAAATATAATGATTTCAAATCATTGACTTCATTATCATTTGCAGGATGTCAGTTGAAGGAGTTGGTTGAACAAATGCTTCTTTAACTATTGGATATTGGGAGTCTGATTTGTCAGAACTGGAACAATCAATTATCAAAAAATGCATATATCCTTTAATTCATCATATATCTTAAAGACCAAAAAACTTATGAACTACATAATCAATAAAATCACTAATTCGGCAAGATTGTAGACACCTCCGATGTCCAAACTAGTCCTGTAATTAACCACTTGGAATGATAGATCTAGCAGGCTTTTCTTTATTTGTTTAATTTTTTAACACACTATTCATCTTGAAAGGGTTATGAATACGAGTTATAGCAGCAACCAGTCAAAATAACTCAGCAATCTTAAATAACATTTTGAATAATCCATAATATGATGGCAAATGTCTTATGTAAGCATGTAAAAAGTCAGAACTAAAAGAACATTCCTTTTATGCCAAGAAATAACTTGATACAACTGGAAGAAAACTTGATAAGGCAATAAACAGAACTATATCAGTGATTATGATGCATACTAACCCCCTTCTGGTCCAACTATAATCAGCCCACTGGAATCTTTTCCTGATGAAGTCAACGCACTAACAACAGGAGTAGCCTCAGCAACCGCAACAAAAGAAACCTTCGACTCAGCAATCTGTAGGACACAAAATACAATGTCTACATCAAAACAAAGAAACAAAGAGGAAAAAAAAAGTTCAAACATCTTAAAAAGTGTCCTTTTATACATTAATGGGAAGTTGGGAACCACACATATCAACTGACTAACAGTATGAAAGGAGCTACAAGGCCTACAATGCAAGAAAATTCAACAAAACATTTGCAAGCAACAATAAAGAATACTATCTAAATGTTTGAAAACATATGATTATTTTAAATTTGTTCGCTGCTAAGATAAGTTATACATTGGACACAACCTTAGAGCTCTTTTTGATGTTTGATAGCCAAGATGGCTACCCAACCTTTAAGTGGACAAGGTGGAGAAGAGGAACTCACACGAGGCAGAAGGGCATCAATTTTCATTGGTGGATTCAGAATCAATTCATGAAGCCGTTGACCTATTACAGAGGTAAGAGTGGGTATAAATAAAAAGAACAAAAATAATTTCAGGAAACCTTTCAAAAATGAACCATTCAACCACTTTAAGTCTCATTAGCCAAAAGCAAACTTAACAGGAAAAGATATATCAAATTTAATCATTAAGCTAAATCAAGAAAAGAACTAGAAAACAGTTATTTACATTGTTTAGTTGCTGCTAAAACAACACGTTGCAATCTGTCCACCCTATTCTCCGAAATTGAAGGAGAACGTTCTGTCAACAGGGGGGTTACACTACAAGCCCCAAGCTCCTAACACAGTTAAAAGGTGATAAATTAGCAGCAATAAAGAAATGCAAGTTTCTAACAGGAGAACATTTGTAACTGCAATGGGACATACTGTGCATTTTTCAACAAGCCAGTCAGCGCGACCACCCTTTAGAGTGCCTAAACAGAAGCAGCTTTAAACATGTGATGACAAACCCCTAAACCTTAAAACAACGCAACCAATTTTATGAACTGATTCTACTGAAAAACACAAAAACTTACCAAAAGCTGCAAACACATGCCAACATGTTGTCTGAGGAGGAACTAACTTAGGATCTTCCAATGCCACAAAATCTATTCCAGTACGGCCAACGCTCTGTATGCAACCTTGTATCAGACCTCCCTTCCCGTTAAAAAGCTCTACCCTTGCATGTCATTATTTGGACAACCATAAATATGTTCATCTAATACAAACTATTGTATAGTATTTGCTAGAAAAAAGTTCTGGAAAAGTGAAATATTTTTTTTGATAAATAATTCATTTCATTAAAAGTATAGAGCGGTGCAACCGTAGTACAGGATGTATACAAAGAAAAAAAAAAGTAAAATATTAAATTTAGGCAAGTGACAAAAAATAAACTCCATTTCTAGAAAACCAAAATAGAACTTAAGAGTGAAAAGTTTAAAACCTTAATTGCAGTTTCTCACCATCATAAAGGCTAAAAAGGACTATACATTCTATTATTCTTTTTCAAATATAATAGCAAATTTTTGTTCCAACAATTATCCAAAAACTTGAGACACTTGCAGAGCATAAGCTAAACAATAATCTATTTTACAAAGAAAAGATACTTAGGCCTAAAATTCAAAGTTCCAGAACAAAAATACGCAAATCAACAAAGCAAGTGCGTAGGGTCCCTCCCAGGGAACTGAGGGAAGGCCTCAGTTTATTTGACAGGGTTACTCTAGGTGCCATACAAGAAACATCATGCTAAGTGAACTTGGAAACCATACATTCACCCTCTCACATGCACAGAAAAAGGACAAATAGAGCTTTTTCCTCTTCCAAAACCCCTCATTATGAATCACAGTTTCGTCCAAAATCTTATCAAGCTTAGAAAACTGGAAGCCTCCATAAAATTATTTCCTTAACTATACTCTTGTAGAGCATGATGCATTCTAAAAAATTGAACTATAAAAAAAAAAAGGGAACATTGGAATTGTAATGAAGACCAACTTTTTGTCTTTTATTTTTCACAACTTAGAGAAAGGAAAGGAAAAAAAAAATCCTTGAAAGGGGAAATAATATATCAGGCAAAGGGTTGCGTGAAATAGAATATTTATTGAAATCAAACAGAAACATTAGGAATAAACACTCCACAATCACTCTATCTAAGTCCAGATAATTTGCCAACTAAGCTCCTCATGAAGTCATTCCCATGATTAGGCTCACGGATTGAGTAGATTGGTTAAATCTGTAACAATGATAGGTTAAATAATGAAGACATTGTTCTTTGATTGGTTAACATCACAGAGTTCTAAAATATTGTTCATAATGTGTGCAGCTGTTTGTGCTGTGACTTAGATTGGTTAAATCTGCTTTCTGTTTTCAGAATCATCGTTAGTACTTCCAAATCCCATGTAAGAATATAGCATAAGATATGCAATAAAGACAATTCCTCAAAAGCAAGTTTAATAAGTAAATAGGGTAAGGTAAAACTTAAAAGTGATAATGGTTATGAATACCTATCATTTGTGCTCAACCTCAAAACTTTAGTCATATGCCAGAACTCATCACCTTGTAAACGAACAATACTGCCCTGCATTATTATTGAAAACAATAAGAATACTGTCTTCAATATTCTTCAATCATGTGACTCTAAGTTAAAATTTCTCTAATAGTTTCAGCATTGAAAGTGCCACATTATATTTCAAAAGAGCCTAAAGAAGCAGTCTTACATAAAACCCCCTATATCATGCCAACACCAAGTTTAAGAAATTCCAGCAGACTTTCTAAATAAAAGATCAATAAATAATAATAATGATAAGAATGAGACCGACAGCAACATCAGTGACTAATATCAACTTAAACAGCCAAGAATCACAAGAACCAGAAAGAAAAAGAATCCTATATTTACCAGACCTTCCATAGAATCCCATCAAATAAACAGCAGCAAACCCAAAGTCAAAATTTCCCAATATTGAACCCGATTTCCCATGCCACCCACTCCTCAACCATTAAGATCAAAAGCCGTTTTCAAATACCCAAATCTCAATCCCTTCTATTAAACAAACTATAATCTTACTTAAAAAAAAAAAAAAAAAAAAAAAAAAAAAAGCTATAATTTTTTTTAAAATACATTTCTCATTCTGATCTCAATAATCACCATAACAGGAACAACATAAAATGAATTCACAGCACAAACAGCTGCACACATTAAGAACAAATTTTTATCATCAATCTAATCCATTAAATTCCAGATACTAATCAAATTTAACACACTCAGGTAGTTGACTGCACCAAGTTGATGAAAAAATAACAATGACTCTGCATAAAACCCAGAGAGGAATTCTTCAATGTCCTACTTTCCCTCTTACATTAAACAAACAGAAAACCACAAATGACTAAGTTTTCCAGGCCCTTTTCTCTTTCACTATTTTTATCACCAGACAAACACATTGTCAGTCACGCCGGTGCTTGTGTGCGACCGTATGTGCCCATATACATACATATACATATACATATATACATGAGAGAGAGAGAGAGTGAGTGCCTTGGAAGGAGGGAGAGCTTCGGAGAAGAAACGAGGGAGGCCACCGCGAGACTGGTCGGCGTAATCAGAGGAAGACGATGATGCTCTGAGGCTCAAGGTCCTGAGAAACGGGCGGTTCAAGAGCTCTGCGAAACGAGGTCGTATTGGTGATAGGGTTTGCATTTGCATCGGTCTCATCCTCTGAATCACAGATTGCATAGAAGCTGACAAGCTGTATTGGCTTGGTAGTATTTGAAAACTCTGTGAAATCCTCTTGCGTTTTACCCTTTTCAACACCTTAAAACGCCTTGCCGTTGTACTAGAATATTGCTCGAAAAAAGGTGAAAGTGATCCTTTGTTCTTTGCAAGCCATTTTTGGTAGAGCTAATTGGTTTAATCTTAAATTTGGTTCATGTAAGTGAATCATTACCATAGGGGGCTTTGATATGGACAAAGTTTTCTACCCAATTAGTTTTGAGGAAAATTGGGTTGAAAAAAATTTCAATCTATTAATGTGATATCTATTTTGAAAACATGTAATTCTCACGTGCATTTTTAATAGAATTATCAATAAAATCACATAAATTTCAATTTATTTTTAGTAGAAAAGTCTGTCCTTTTATAATTTTCCCTTTCATATATGCTCAAAATGCTTAAAAATATTTCTCCGTCTTTACTTGTTTAGTACTTCAAAAAGAGAAATCTCATCTTAAACAAAAATATCTCATTCAATGGTATAAAAAATATAATTCTTCATTGAATAATTGTTCATCGGATACATAACATTAGAGCATTCACAATGGAGGAGCCAAGTTTTTATGCAAAATAGCTATTCAAAACTCACTTTATCTAGTTTAGCTAATGAATTTTTAAAGGCCTCATACATCCGATTAGTTATATTTTTATCTAATCATTTAAATATTATTTTATTAAAAATTGTGAAAGAATATCCTCATAAAAAATCTTTTACTTGTTGTGCTTGTCCATCTCCTCCTTCCTCCCTCAAAATATTGGGATCCACAAATTCAGTCACCTGCTCGTTTAGAACATGTTCTCCCACATAGTTATTAATTAATGGCTTTCTTTCCCAAGAAATAGCTTTAGCACTTTTCCCTGTTGAGAAAATAAGTAAAAGCATGTCGAAGCTATAGACATCACTTTTCTCAGTAGCAGAACTAGACTCTAAATATTCAGGATCACAGTACAAAGACGTGATATCTGTTTCATTACTTGTATACGGTTGGTGAGGAGGGATTGTTATGGAGACTGAGAAGTTGGAGAGTTTAGGAACAAAGTTACGGTCCAAGAAAATGGAGGAGGGTCTTATATCCCTATGGATGACTGGCCTGAGAAGAGCAGTGTGGAGATATGTAAGTGAATTTGCAAGCTGCTTAGCAATCCGCATCCTCAACTTCCAAGGTAGGAATTCTTCATCAGCACCAAAACCTCCTTTGTCATTGAGAGCTCCATTTGCTGCGTATTCATGCACAAGAGCTGGTATAGGAAATTCTAAACAGCAGCCTAAGAGCTTTAAAACGTTGTTATGGTTGCTCATCTGGGTTGCAATGACGATGTCACGTATAGCATAGGACTGAGCTTTATCTGAATTTCTTACATTATCATCCTCCACGGACAAGCTCATGAACTTCTTAACAATGATTTGTCGATCATCTAGATAACCCTTATACATAAGATAAGTCACATGCTCAAGATGATCATTTAGCTCATAAACTATAATCCCCTCTTGTGGAAGTAATGGACATTGTTGCATAATGTGAGTTGAATGGAAGTTGTTTGTTGCTGTGATGAGCACCTCAGCATAGAAATTGCGAATGAGATTACATTTTCCATTACTTGAAGCAATCAGATCCTCTAATAAAATGCCTCCATTTCTCAAAAATGATTTCTCTCTTTCCTTTTTATTCATTCTCAGACAAAACAAGCCCACCTATACTCTTGCTTCTCCTCTTAGAACCTGAAGATATATAATAGGAAAAATAGGAAAGCAACTTTAAAACTGATGAATGAGAGAAGCAAATGATCAAACGACGGGAGTGCTCTGTCCCAAACGCATCACACTTTCATTAATCAAAAATCATCGCTTTCATAAATGAAATTGCAAAAATGCTACTACCATTTTTACTACAAAATGACGTATCAATACAATTTAAATTTTTATTTTCACGTTAGTTTTTTAATTATTAACAAATTTCTTTGTTCATGAAGAAAAAACAAAAGAAAAAACACTTGGCATCAGACGCTTCCTTCCCTCTCGTCTTGTTCTTGTTCGTCTCATAGAAGAGAGATGAGGTTGATTGTGAACATACAAGAACAGTGAGACAGAGAGAGATGAGGTTACGCTAGAGACGGCTCAATAAAAATTGAGGTCTTTTGCCAAAAATTAAGATGAAGCCTTTTTAATTTTAAAATATTAATATAATAAATTTTTATCTTAAATATTAAAAAGTAATTTCAAATTCACTCTTCTAGCTTTTTGAAAGGTAAATTTAAGGAAATTTTTTAGAAAAATCCTTGAGTCAATGGCCAAAAACAGATGATACCTCATTTTCTTTTCTTTTTTTGTTTTCAGTTTTAATAACCAAAGTTTATCGAAAATGTGCAATAAATCCTTCCGTTGATTTTCCGTACGAAATTATGCCGCCTGTTAGTGCCACACAAGCATTTTTGACACATTACATTAAAATAATAATTTAATTTAAAATTAAATCTTTTTTAAAAAATGGACAGGTGGCTAGCTAGCGGTGAGGTTGCCACCCCAACCCCTATGGGTGGCAGCCCCATCGCTGTTTGTCTAACCCTTCATTTTAGCTTTTTTTTTTTTTTTTTTGCCTTTATTCTCTCATCTTCTTTTGTTTTCTTTTTTTCTTTTAAAGATTTATTTTTTAATAAAATTATTAATTTACTAAAAAAAATTATTATTTTAATGTGATGCGGCAAAAATACTGACGTGGCACTAACGGCTAAAACAATTCCGGATAGAAAATCAAGGGAATGATCAATTTCACCTTTTCAAAGAACTTGTGCAATTAAAACTAGAAAAAAATAATAATAAATTTTTGAGGTGTGATTTATTTTGGTGCGTTGACTCAATGGCTAATTTCAAAAATTCCCTAAAATTAATCAAATTTTCATGTACAAGTTTTGTTAATTTATTAGGGTTAATAACTTTTTTGGTACCTCAGTTTTCACTTTTTTATTTTTTTCCTCCTAAGTTTTAAAACATGACAAATTTAGTATCCAACTTATGGGAAAAGACAAAATCAATACCTCCGTTAATTTTGTCAGTCTCATTTAACAGAATTTTCACGTGTCGCTTTCAAAATATGCCACGTGTCCTAAAAAGTAAAAATAATTAAAAATAATAATAATAATAATAATAACAATTTTTTTTTTAAAAAAAAAACTAAACCTAAAAAAAAAAAAAAAAAAAAAAAGAACACACGAGCTGCCTTCTTCATCTTTGTTCCTCTCTCTTTCCTCTTCCCTCCCCTCTGACAGGAGACAGCCGGCCACCGGATACCGCGAACGCAACCGAAAAACCCATCACCCAACCGGCCAAACCCACCCCCGGCCACTGGATTGACATAGGAAGGAAAACACCGGTGGGTCACCTCTTTTTCTCTCCTCCACGCCGGTAACCCAGGCGGGTCTTAGCCGGTTGAAGTTGAGGCTTGATTTTGGGTTATTTTTGTTTGATTTTCTGGGTTGGGTTTTGTCCAATTTTATTTTTTGTGGTGTTTTGGCCGGTTGGTTGATTGTTCTGTTTTGGTTGTGGTGGATTTGCCTTGTTTTGGGTTTCTAAGGGGTTGATTTGCTTTGTTTCTTAGTGTTTTGGGTGCTTTGTTGATTTTCTGGGTATTCTTGGCCGAATGGGTATCGAAAATTGAGTTTGTTGTTGATTAAACTTTGGGTTTGATTTTATGTTCTCTGCCATGTCTGAATTCTGGGTAGTTCTCGGTAGGTGGCTGAATTGAGATTTGAGAATATGTTGGGTTTTCTTGGAACATTGGCTTATGGTGGTTAAAGATTTGTGGGTTGTTTGGTTGGTTGTGTACTTGTTTGGATGAGAATGAAAATGATTCTACAAACTTATGGTTAAAGATTTATGGTGGTATCCGGTGGCCGGCCGTCTCCCGTCGGTGAGGGGGAGAGGGAAGAGGAAAGAGAGAGGAACAAAGATGAAGAAGCTGGCAGCTCGTGGTTTTTTTTTTTTTAAGGTTTAGTTTTTTATTATTATTATTATTATTATTATTATTATTAATTATTTTTACTTTTTAGGACACGTAGCATATTTTGAAAGCGACACGTGAAAATTCTGTTAAATTAGACTGACAGAACTAACAGAGGTATTGATTTTGTCTTTTCTCATAGGTTGGGTACTAAATTTGTCATGTTTTAAAACTTAGGGGTGGAAAAATAAAAAAGTGAAAACTGATGTACCAAAAAAGTTATGAACCCAATTTATTATTCTCAAAAGATAATATGACTAACCAATTTTTAGCTTTAATGTAAGATAACGATTGTAAGTAGAATTTAACTAGTCATGTATTAAAATCAATGATACGCGATCATAACTTGTAACAACAACCAACTAAAATCAATGATCTATTGGTGTTTGATAGTAAGTATAATATATAAAAAATCAAACAAATAAATAATGATATTGTTAGAATGCGCTGATACCATGTTAGAATGCTGGAGAGATATAGAAGAGTGGAAGAATAATAGAGAGAGTGGAAGCACACAATGGACTATATTGTATTGATATGAATGACTACAAAGACCTCTATTTATAGAAAGACTATGAATGATAAATAAGTAACCTAGTAGATTAAGGTAAGGTAAACAAGTAACCTAGTAGACTAAGTTAAAGTAAACCTAATAGACCTATAATACCTAAGGAAGTAAATAACCCTAACATAATATTCTTAACATCCCCTCTCGAACTCAATGTGTAAACTTGAGTTTGGGTAAAAGAAAAATGAAAGAAAAATGAATTCGCCAAAAAAGTTGCTTTTGCCGAAAAAGTTTCTGGAGTAACGCCATAAAAGTTGCTAGAGACCGGTGGATTCTGCCTGAATTGAGCTATGCATTTAAGTTAGAGCTTGGTTCACTTGGTGGTAATTTGACTTGAAAACCATATACTAGTAATGAAATAGCTAGCCTCGTCTGGTCGAGCAGAGAGAAAGCTGTCTCGCCTGGTTGATTGAGCTAAGTAAGGTCGTCTCGCTTGGTTGGTGAGCTAAGTAGGGAGAAAAAGGTCGGTTGAAGAGGCTAATCATGCCTGAAACCTTTGGACCGTTGAAAGGTCTGACCCCAAAAAAAATTCTCACTAGTAATGGATCAATGGCTTAGGAGAGGCTGCAATGACTGGTGATGGCGGCATTTGACAAGGCATAAGTGGGCCGGTTGAAAGGGGCTTCTTTGGCCTGAAAACCCATGGACCTGAGGAAAGATTGGTCTGACCCAAGAGTGCCTACCGCAAGAAGAATGAACCGAATTGAACTACGCCAAAGAAAAAGGCTGTGGAACCGAATTGAACAATGTAAGAACTGACTTGAACCGCATAAAACAAATGCCTAAATTTGGAGAAGAATCTTGTTTTCTGCCATATAGAGATGCCAAAAGCAAAAATATACCACAAATTTGAAATCAGGATGAAAAATTAAGTGGTCAACTTTTCAGTGGTCAAAGTCAAAGTCAACGGTCAACTCTGGCAAGGTACTAATGTGGCAGAGTCACTGACATGGTCGATGTGCTGACGTGGCAGATGTGTTGACATGGCAGGGTTGATGACGTGCTAGGGTTGATGACATGGCAGAGGTGATGACATGGCACACTAAGAGTTTGACATGTGGCTACCAGGAGAGGAAGAGATGCGCTGGCGTGTGTGGTGCACACGCCAGGCTTTGCAGCTTTGTGAGGCACGTGCATCTCACACGCGATGAAGGAGATTAGCGAGTGGGGGAGCGTGGGCGCATGAATCCCACGCACAGAAGCTTTTACTAGCGCGTGGAGGCGCACGCGGAGTTCTATGGCGGCATGCTTGGCGGGGATCTAACCGTCGAAGCTGGATCTATAAGATGGACCAGTAACCTTCCTAATCAGGAAGACGTGGTGGGGCGTGGAGCCTTGTGGAGTGACTTGCAGCGGCGCATGTAGGCGCGTGGATGGTTCGATGAGGCTGTGCTCGATGGCTCTAGACTCGTTTGGCCCTGATCTATCGATTGGCTCTATTACCAAGGTGATCAGCGTTGTGTGGCAGCATGTTACATGAACGAAAAGATTCTTAGCCGAGTCTCACCGGCGCGTGAACTGCTCTTGGGACGCGCGTTTACTGACAGATAGAACCTTCTGGTGGCACGTGTGAACACCACCATAGAAGCTTGGACACTTCAAATCTCTTTGGATCTATACTTGGCGGCGTATGAACTGTCGTCAGTGGCAGAAGCATGTAGCTCTTGCAAGGGCAACGACGGTGTAGGCAGAAACTGGAGGAGGCGCATGGCGTCGCGTCGGAGGGCAGATGGCAATTCCGGATCTATAAGCTAGCACGATTTTGAGATTATGGGTAGCATAAATTCTGGCGGCGCTTGATGTAGGGCGATAAGACTAAAATTCGACAAAAGGAAAATACTATAAAAGACGATCATTGAAAGCCACAGAAAAGTGGCTCTGATACCATGTTAGAATGCTGGAGAGATATAGAAGAGCGGAAGAATAATAGGGAGAGCGGAAACACACAATAAACTACATTGTATTTATATGAATTGATATGAATGATTACAGAGATCTCTATTTGTAGATAAGCTATGAGTGATAAACAAGTAACCTAGTAAACTAAGGTAAGGTAAACCTAATAGACCTAGAATACCTAAGGAAGTAAATAACTCTAACGTAATATCCTTAGCAGATATAACCAACAAGAAAAAGATTAGATGTATTGGTAGAAGAAAATAAGAGAAACAAAATTATAAAAAGAAAGTAGGTCGTGCTTTTGTTTGAATTTTTTTTAATATTTTAAACTTGATATATAACTTTTGTTTTGTTTTACACTTCTCAAAACACAAAAACAGATTTTACTTTTACACTACGTCATAACATTTTTTCAAAGAAAGAAACAAAAACATTACCATAGGTTATTATTGTTGTGTACGTAGCTAGCTAGTTTCCAATCAAATAGACAAGCTCCAATATTAAAATTTAACATAACCCACATCAGAAATCAAACAATACTATAGGAGAGAAGTAAATAATAATAATAATAATAATAAAATCTTACAAGATTCGAGATATTGCGTTTGCCTCTTGAGAGCTTTCTTTCCGGTCTATGAATATCGAGAGAGCATCAGAATTTCAGAAAAAATTAGCATCAGAATTTCAGAAAAAATTATCTTTTGCACCATCTCAACAACTATCCTGCCGAGTGCATTGACCTAATTATATATATGGTCATCACTTATATATATATATATATTAGTTCAGTTTCTAACTTGAAAAATAAAAGACAATAAAAATAAAGACACTAAATGACTCTGTAGATAATCCGCCATATTCTACATCAAGGAAAAGGTCATATGGACTTTTCAATCCGCATGAGCTCTTTTGCCACATCAATCATATCAGGCCTTTCTTCACCTTTCCTTCGGATGCATGCCAATGCAAGCGCTAAAAAAGCTTCCACTTGTTGAGCTTGCCCATCTCCTCCTTCCTCCCTCAAAATATTGGGATCCACAATTTCAGTGGTCACATGCTCATTTGAAGCATGAAATTCTGTTGTCCAAACAAAACCTGTAGCTTTTTTCCCTGTTAAAAAAATAAGTAAGACTATGCCAAAGCTATAGACGTCACTTTTCTCATTCATAGAGCCGGACTCAAAATATTCAGGGTCACAGTACGTAGGCTGAATGATCGTATCATCTCTTGCATGAGATTCGCCAGGAGGTATTGTTATGGAGATTGAGAAGTTGCAGAGTTTAGGAACAAAGTTATGGTCCAAGAAAATGGCGGAGGGTCTTAAATCCCTATGGATGACTGGCCTGAGAAGAGCAGTGTGGAGATATGTAAGTGCATTTGCAAGCTGCTTAGCAATACGCAACCTAATCTTCCAAGGTAGAAATTCTTTATCAGCTCCAAAACCTCCTTTATCATTGAGAGCTCCATTTGTGGCGTATTCATGCACAAGAACAGGTATAGGAAACTCTAAACAGCAGCCTAAGAGCTTTAAAACGTTGTTGTGGTTGCTCATCTGGGTTCCTATCACAATGTCACGTATAGCTTGGGACAGAGGTTTATACTCCTCCAAGTTCTCGCTCGTGAACTTCTTAACAATGATTGGGCGACCATCTAGATAACCCTTATACATAAGATAAGTCACTTCAAGAAATTCATATTCTGACCCACCAAGCCACTTTTCTGGAAATAATGTACAAGTTTGCATAATGTGACTTGAATCGAAGTTGTTTGTTGCTGTGATGAGCTCCTCAGCAGAGAAATTGCGAATGGGATTACATTTTCCATTACTTGAAGCAATCAGATCCTTTAATAAAATGCCTCCATTTCTCAAAAATGATTTCTCTCTTTCTTCCTCTCTTTCTTCCTTTTTATTCGTTCTCAAACAAAAAAGCCCACCGAAACTCATGCTTGTCCTCTTAGACCCTGAAGATATATAGGAAAAATATTAGGAAAGCAACTTTAAAACCGATCATGAATGAGAGAAGCAAATGATCAAACGGGAGTGCTCTGTACCAAACGCATCACAATTTCATTAATAAAAAATCATCGCTTTCATAAATGAAATTCAGAAATGCTACTACCATTTTTACTACCATATCTCTACAAAACCACTTGGCATCATCAAACGCTCCATTCCCTCTCGTCTTCTTCTTGTTCGTCTCATACCCGAAGAGAGATGAGGTTTGAGCGTGAACATATATACAAGAACAGTGAGACAGAGAGAGATGAGGTTAAGCTAGAGACGGCACAATAAAAATTGAGGTCTTTTCCAAAAAATTAAGATGGCGCCTTTTTAATTTTAAAATATTACTATAATAAATTTTTATCTTAAATATTAAAAAAGTAATTTCAAATTCACTCTTCTAGCTTTTTGAAAGGTAAATTTAAGGAAATTTTTTAGATAGAGTCAATGGGCAAAATCAGATCATACCTCATTTTTTTTTTCTTTTCAGTTTTAATAACCAAAGTTTATCGAAAATGTGCAATAAATCCTTCCGTTGATTTTCCGTACGAAATTATGCCATTTGTTAGTGCCACGCATGAATTTTTGACACATTACATTAAAATAATAATTTAATTAAAAATTAAATCTTTTTTTAAAAAATGAATAGGTGGCTAGCTAGCGGTAGGGGTGGGCAAAAACCCGCCCAACCCGCAAACCCGAACCGCCCCGCCCCGAACCGCCCCGACCCGCCCGGGTTTCATGTGTTTTTTTGCGGGTTCGGGTAGAATTCTTTCAACCCATGCGGGGCGGGGCGGGTTGCGGGTTTTAAATATTTTTTCATGCGGGTACCCGCCCCGACCCGACCCGACCCGATGCATAAGTATAAAACGAAAAAAACCCTAACCCTACTCCATTAAGCGTCTCTCTCTTTTTCTTCTGCCGCCTCCCCCTTTTCTCTCCCTCTCAGTCTCTCGTCTCCCTTGCTCTCTCTCTGCCTCTCAAGCTTCTCTCTCTAGCCTATGTCGCCGCTTCACCTCCTTAGATCACCGTTGCTGCGCCGCTCCCACCTCCACAAACCACGATCTTGTAGATCTAAGTTTTTTTTTCTCTCTCTCCACGATCTTGTAGATCCACGATCTTTGGTTTTCTTTTTCGTTCTTTGGTTTTCTGCAAGGTTGTGTGTGTTTGTTTGTTTCTTGGCGTTCTGAGAGGATCAGACGAAAATGGAGGAGAAGAAAGAGAATCTGGAGAAGAACCCGCAATACCCGCCCCGATCCGCCCCCTCCCGCAATACCCGAACCCGCACGGGTGTTGCTGTTTGTGCTCGGGTGGCGGGTTGAAATTTTGAAACCCGCAGGGTGCGGGGCGGGTTGGGGAAAAGGCCGATACC
>NC_081544.1:4366996-4370095 GCF_901000735.1 Corylus avellana | reverse complement strand
CAAAAAAATAATAAAACATAATGATAATTTTTTTTTTCTCTTTATGTATTATATTTTTATTATAATATGATAAATACAATAAAAAATTAAATTATACTACAATATATGTATCACGAAGCAATTCAAACTCATCAAATTACCCAACAAAGAAAAAAACAAAAATTAAAGTAACTATTAAAAATCTTCATCTAACGACGTCACAAACACATAATAATTTAAACTACTTGCGAAATAAATTGAGCACAATTAAATAACTAAAAGTATCTAAAAAAACAATGAGTACCTTTGAGTGAATTAGTTATCTTGAAAAATTTCTTGAAAACACACAGACCACAAAAAGGAGTTAGTCCAACAATGTTGCAAACCAATGAAAACAAATAATTTAAGCAATATTCTTGTTTATAATTAAATTGTCTTTTTTTTTTTTTTTTTTAAGCAATAATATTCTTGTGAGTTTTACTATAAATTAAAGACTAAAAAGTAAAAACAATTTTAAAGACTATTTCCCCACTACTATCTCAACAATTTTTTTTTCCTTAAGCAATTCTAGAAAGAAAGATTTATTTTCTCAATTAAAAACTAAAGATAATGACAAATTACTTTATTGATCACCACTCTTCACGAATCACCTTTTTATTTTTATTTTTTTATTTTCTCAATTCTAGGTGGGGCCGGGTGTCACTGACTCGCTGACACGCGGCCACACCTAGATTCAAGACCCAACTTTTTTTCTTCTTATTTTGTGTTTTTTTTGTTTAGTGTTTCACCCACACACTGGCACACGGCCACACCTTCTTCAAAATCACAAATTCACAAATCACATAATCACAGTCTAAGTCTTATTTCACCTTTCACTCCTCAAGCCAACAAAAATGGTGTCACCGTTCCTACCGCTTTTCTTTTAGAAAAGCCTCAAATCTCAAAGCATAAATAACATTAGAGACTATAATCTACAGAGAAGAGAGTGAAACTCACGATGCCCTGTTCACTTCTGCTGGTGGTGCGTGGACGGCGTCATGGCGAGCTGAAGACGACGGTGGATGTACAGCAGTCAACAGATCGGTGGATGTACAACCAATCTTGGTGTGCTTCTCTTGCCTTTGGTATTTCTTCAACTACAAAAAATTTCTCTTTTTCTTTGGGTTTGGGTTGGGTGAGATGAGAATGTGAGATTGAGTAAGATTTGAGATTTTTTGAAAAACAAACTTTGCCTCCTTTCCCCTGGTGTAGCGTGCCTTGTGAATTTTGGTTGACAAAATGGTGATTGCGTGTTGAGCAGAAAGCAGGAAAAAACTTCTATTTTATTTTTATTTTTATTTATTAATTTTTTTGTGGACATTGCAGTCCAGCCAGTCCTCTCTAGTCTAGTAGAGATGGTAAAAAATTTGTAGGGGGTATATTTTTGGATTTTGCTGGGCGGGTTGGAGACTGGAGAGCTTTTCTTTTTTCTTTTTTATTTCTACCAGGGGTGCCCTTCAAATTTCTTCAAATTTTTACTTTAAAATTTTTAAAAAATTTTTTTTTACCGGGGGCGACCCAGGGGCGGTCGCCCCCACGTGTATCCGGCACTGTAACTAGTCATGCATTAAAATCAATGATACGCGATCATAACTTGTAACAACAACCAACTAAAATCAATGACGTGTTGGTGTTTGATAGCAAGTATAATATATAAAATATCAAACAAATAAATAATGATATAACCAACAAGAAAAAGATTAGATGTACTGGTAGAAGAAAATAAGAGAAACAAAATTATAAAAAGAAAGTAGGTCGTGCTTTAGTTTGAATTTTTTTTAATATTTTAAACTTGCTATATAACTTTTGTTTTGTTTTACACTTCTCAAAACACAAAAACAGATTTTACATTTACACTACGTCATAACATTTTTTTCAAATAAAGAAACAAAAACACTATCCAAAAAACATTAACAAAGGTTATTCTTGTTGTGCAGCTAGTTTCCTATCAAATAGACAAGCTCCAATATTAAAATTTAACATAACCCACATCAGAAATAAAACAATACTATAGGAGAGAAGTAAATAATAATAATAATAATAATAATAATAATAAACATCTTACAGGATTTGAGATATTGTTTTTGCTCTTGTTTGGCATCTGAGAGCTTTCTTTCCAGTCTATGAATATCGAGAGAGCATCAGAATCTCAGAAAAAATATGTTTTGCACCATCTCAACAACTATCCTGCAGAGTACAATTGACCTAATTATATGGTCATCGATTCTCATCTTATCCTTCTAAACCGTGTAGAGCCCACAGGGAAATAAGGGTTTTTTTTTTTTTTTTTTTTTTTCAATGCTTTCTAATAAATATATCAGAGAGGTAGGTTTCCGGCGCTGTCTTCAATTATTTCATTTGTTGACAGCATATATACAAGTATTCTTCTTTTACTAGCTTCATCTCCTCACATTTAACCGAATGCATTTGCACATTTGTTCTGAGGAAGTGTTATGAAGCATCACCCATTCAATTTCCAAGAGACATAGCATCAGCATCCCCTAGTAAACTCACCACCAAAATAGCTCTGATGGACTTGGAGTTTCGACACAAGCTGCTGTCTCTTTGCAGATGGAATTTTAGTGAAAGTTGTCTCTAGGCTTGCTCGATCTTTAATTGAAAAATAAAATACAATAAAAAGTAAAGACACTAAATGGCTATGTAGATAATGTCATATTCTGCATCAAGGAAAGGTCATATGGACTTCTCAATCCGCATGAGCTCTTTTGCCACATCAATCATATCAGGCCTTTCTTCACCTTTTCTTCGGACGCATGCCAACGCAAGCGCTAAAAAAGCTTCCACTTGTTGAGCTTGCCCATCTCCTCCTTCCTCCCTCAAAATATTGGGATCCACAATTTCAGTGATCACCTGCTCATTCGGAACATGATCTCCCACATAATTATCAACTAATGACTGAAATTGTGTTGTCCGAACAATATTTGCAGCTTTTTTCCCTGTTAATAAAATAAATAAAAGCACACCGAAGCTATAGACGTCACTTTTCTCAGTGACAAAGCCGAACTCAAAATATTCAGGGTCACTGTACACAGACTTGATGTTCGTATCATCTCTTGCATG
>NC_081544.1:4358612-4366896 GCF_901000735.1 Corylus avellana | reverse complement strand
CATCATTGAGAGCTCCATTTGCAGCGTATTCATACACAAGAGCAGGGGTAGGAAACTCTAAACAGCAGCCTAAGAGCTTTAAAACGTTGTTATGGTTGCTCATCTGGGTTGCAATGACGATGTCACGTATAGCAAGGGACCGAAGTTTATCCTCCTCCGAGAACAAGCTCCTGAACTTCTTAACAATAATTGGGCGATCATCCAAATAACCCTTAAACATAACATATTCCAGACCGAAACTAAAATATGGAAGTAATGGACAATTTTGCAAAATGTGAGTTGAATGGAAGTTGTTTGTTGCTGTGATGAGCTCCTCAGCAGAGAAATTGCGAATGGGATTACATTTTCCATTACTTGAAGCAATCAGATCCTCTAATAAAATGCCTCCATTTCTCAAAAATGATTTCTCTCTTTCCTTTTTATTCATTCTCAAACAACAAAACAAGCCCACCTAAACTCTTGCTTGTCCTCTTAATTAGACCGGCCCTGAAGATAGATAGGAAAATTAAATATTAGGAAAGCAACTTTAAAACTGATGAATGAGGGAATGATCAAATGGGAGTGCTCTGTCCCAAACTTTCATTAATAAAAAATCATCGTTTTCATAAATGAAGAAATTGAAAAATGCTACTACCATTTTTACTACAGTACGTGTCTCTACAAAATGACATATCAATACAATTGAAATTTTGATTTTCACGTTAGTTTTTTAATTATTAACAAATTTATTTGTTCCGAAAAAAAGAAAAGAAAAAAAAAGCCACTAGCTAGGCATCAAACGCTCCCTTCCCTCTCGTCGATCTTCTTCTTGTTCGTCTCATACCCAACAAGCAAAAGATTAGGAGCGATAAAAGAAAATAAGAGGAAAAAAAATTATAAAAGAAAGTAGGTCATGCTTTAGTTTGAAATTTCTTAATATTTTAAATTTGCAATATAACTTTTTTTTTTTTTCTTTTAAACCCTCATTGAAGGTCAAATGCCCTTCTTTCATTTTATTTTATTTTATTATTTTTTTACTTTTTTGATCCAGTTAATATCAAAAATGGGTTTTAAGGGTCTTTTATAAATTAAAAGCCTTAGGCAGTGGCCTAATATGCCTAGCCAAAGAGCCCGAACTAGGGTTTAAGAATTAAGGTGGATATGTAAGGGTACTTTCTCATAAAAGAGCCAAGCTATAATGAATAAAAATCATCTAAGTATCTTCTCAATCTAAGAAGCCTGACTCCCTCGAAATAGTCAGAAACTTTTTGCTTTTGTTGCGTTTAATTCCTCCAAAATAGCTCTTAATATATAAGTTAAGCCTACCACAAACAATTGGTTTGTTTTATCTTTTGTTTTGTTTTGTTTTTTACACTTTGTCAAAATACAAAAATAAAATTTACCTTTATACTATGTCAGAACATTTTTTAAAAAAAATAAAAAAACAAAAACACTATCCAAAAACATTAACAAAGGTTATTCTTGTTGTGTAGCTAGTTTCCTATCAAATAGATCGACAAGGTCCAATACTGAAATTTAACATATTAACCCACATCAGAAATTAAACAATACTACTATAGGAGAGAAGTAAATAATAATAATAAAAATAAAAAATAAAAAATCTTACAAGATTCGAGATATTGTTTTTGCCTCTTATTTGCCTGTCTTTCTGGACCAGAAATACCAAGATCTGAGAGCATTCTTTCCACTCTATGAATGTCCAGAGAGCATCAGAATTTCAGAAAAATTATGTTTTGCACCATCTCAACAACTATCCTGCAGAGTGCATTGACCTAATTATATGGTTATCACTTATAAAAACAAAAAAACAAAAAAACAAACAAAATTATATGGTCATCGATTCTCAACTTATCCTTCTAAGCCGTGTAGAGCGCCCACATGGAAATAAGCGTTTGCCTTTTCAATGCTTTCCAATAAATACGTCAAAGAGGTAAGTTTCAGTCGCAGTTTCCAATTAATTATTAATTTCATTTGTTGACGCTTGACTGCATATATATTATTTCAGTTTCTAACTCGAAAAATAAAAGACACTAAATTACCCGATCTGTAGATAATCCGCCATATTTTACATCAAGGAAAAGGTCATATGGACTTGTCAATCCGCATGAACTCTTTTGCCACATCAATCATATTAGGCCTTTCTTCTCCTTTCCTTCAGATGCATGCCAACGCAAGCGCTAAAAAAGCTTCCACTTGTTGAGCTTTCCCATCTCCTCCTTCCTCCCTCAAAATATTGGGATCTACAATTTCAGTGATCACCTGCTCATTTGGAAGATGATCTCCCACAAAGTTATCAACTAATGATTGAAATTGTGTTGCCCAAACAATATTTGCAGCGTTTTTCCTTGTTACTAAAATAAGTAAAAGCACGCCAAAATTATGAACATCACTTTTTTCAATAACATAGCCAGACCATAAATATTCAGGGTCACAGTACACGGACATGATATTCGTATCATCACTTGCATGCGATTGGTGAGGAGGGATTGTTATGGAGACCGAGAAGTTACAGAGTTTAGGAACAAAGTTATGGTCCAAAAAAAAAAAATGGAGGTGGGTCTTAAATCCCTATGGATGACTGGTTTGAGAAGAGCAGTGTGGAGATATGTAATTAAGTGCATTTGCAAGCTAACTGCTTAGCAATACGAGACCTAATCTTCCATGGTAGGAATTCTTTATCAGCTCCAAAACCTCCTTTATCATTGAGAGCTCCATTTGTGGCGTATTCATGCACAAGAGCCGGTATAGGAAACTCTAAACAGCAGCCTAAGAGCTTTAAAACGTTGTTATGGTTGCTCATCTGGGTAGGTATCACAATGTCACGGATAGCATGGGACCGAAGTTTAACCTCCTTCCGGAACGGCACCCTCGTGACCTTCTTAACAATAATTGTGCGATCATTTAGAGAACCCTTGTAATAGGTGACTTCGCCAGGATAATCAATCTCATCAACTATAATCCCATCACATGGAAGTAATTGACACTGAAAAACGCTATGTCGACTCCAAAAACTTATTTATCACAATTTATGCTGAATTAATACTATGAAGCAATAAACAATTCAATCAATCAAAATATATAAAGCAATAAAGAGGCAGACACAAATATTTTGGTTATGAAGAGGAAACCTTTTAAAAACCAATCTAAAAGTAAAACCTCTCCGGGGTAGCCAAACCCATGAAATCACTATCAAAAGATTATCCAGAAATTACAGACACTAGGAACACTTACAACCCTTTGCAAGACCTTGGCTCTGTAAGATCAACAAGCCTACAACTTGTCTCCTTGCTCACAATCTTCTTCAACATGATTCTCCTTTACCGGACTCTTTCGATAGACTTCTTAATCGTAGATTTATCAAAAGAATAACTAAAACTCTAAGATATTCAATTTAACGCTCACCACATATGATCTCTCTTAGCATAGCCTCCGACGAATTCTCTGGGGGTAAAAATTCGTGCATTTCTCTTCTATAATGATGTATATATACCCTTGACAAAACCCTAGACTTAACCCACTTAAAATCACGTTTTTGGGCCTAAAACTTACGGGGTGTCTGGACAGGTTCATGGGCTGTCCGGACAGGGCCTTGTGGAGCAAAAATAAGGTTTCTGAAAATGCGGTCCGGACTGGGGGAAGGCCTGTCCGGACAGGGCATGCAATGGGTGAAACAACATTCTGAAAATGCTGTCTAGTATTGATCAATAGCTCCGATCGATAGGCGTTTGTGATCCGATTGAGCTGAAATTTTGCAGGGACGTTGATAACACATGAATCTACATTATGAACGGTGAAGATTCGATTCTGAGCATCTTATATTAGTGTTTGAGCCCGCAAACAGTAGCCTCTGCATTTTGAAACTAAATTAAGCCAACATAAGAACTAACAAACTCCCCCTTTGGCAATTCAGTGGCAAAACCAAAATGCCGAGCCAATCCCATCATCTCCCCATATTTACTCATCCTTTTTGTCACAGAATGACAAAAAGGTTTTCATGTTTCCTGAAACACTTCACAAAATATATCAAGGCATATGTGAAACAAGAAGACATAAATAAAACTCATAATAAAAAAAAAATGACGTAGAATGTATGATCATAAAGAAACAACAGCAAAACTCTCCCTCAATGTATGAATCAATTAACAACAAAAAACTAGAAATGCAAAACATGTTTCTCCCCCTCAAAAGTCAAATGAACACACATGATATACACATCAATGACTCATGTATTATACAATGAATATTTCAAATATGCTCCAAATATGCAAAATATACATGAGACTAGAAATGACAAGAAATTCATATTGCTTAACCCAAGCCAAGAAAATGTTCCATTCAACCCATGCTTGTGTGGTGTGTGTGTAAACCATCCAAAGAGAAAAATTTTCAACTTACAAAATGAGAAGAAAGTTTCACTACCGGTTTTGACAAGTATATCAAATCAAAAGTCAAACCTTATCATACTAGGGTCTAGCCACTCTCATCCTATACAATTCTCTTTGTAAAACATTTTGTACAAGTTTGACACAGTGAAATAAATTCATTTTGGAATATGATCTTTTGATTTTATTTGTTTCACTATCTTGTTTATTTTTCTCTTTCAGAAAGTGTTCTTAAACTTTTGGTGCTTATCACAAAAGAGAAAGCAAGAATTTTTAAGCCCTAGGTTCAACTAGCATATGGTCAATTTGAAGAATATGACTAGTCAAAAACCTCATATTGTTACCTAACAGACCTCACAAATAAAGTGAAACAAAACCTCAATTTAAGCTTAAATGTGTACAAGAGATAAAGCATAGGTAAAATGTACCACATAAGCTCAGACTTTAGGTAATCACAAAAACAAGTCCATTGACACAAATTTTTATCTCATGCATATTAAGAATATTTCAAGACGCAATGAATTAAATCCATAAAAAACAACATGAGAAATTAATGGACTATCTAGGTGCATAAGACAAAAGAAAAAAAAAAAAAAACAATCAAAGTAACATATTTTTGTCTTTTTGAAATTTTTCATAAAAGAAATGCACACGAACAAAAACAAATACAAAACAAATAAAAATGCAATGCAAAACAAAACAACATGCTTGAATTGAGATTACAACAGGCAAGACATGAATGTCCTTTAGCATTAAACTTTCATCACATCTTATAGGTCCTATTACAAAATAATGATTTGGTTTAATAACTACTTTTAGGTCTTCATAAGACATTACACATTCTTGAACATTTGATTAGCAAGTAGACAAAAATCTTGGTGGTTCGCACACAACATCTCATTTATAAGCTTTTCAAAGATCATGACATATGAATTTCTTGAAAAATCCTTTATGAATATGCCTCAAAATAAGAATCTCAAAGCAACCATATATACACTCTTCATACAAAAAGTGTAACAACAAAAACAATGCAATGGATAAACAATAAAGCAAAAAAAAAAAAAAAATGAAAAGCAAAGAAAAATAACACGTTCTAGAATATTCAAAAATAAGCAAAACAATCAATCCTAGGCATGATATTGACTCACCTAACTTTAGGTGAGATCACTACCACTCCCCCTCAATGGGCGAATGGTATAATCCTTCCTAACCCAAACCTACTTGAAAGAAGGTGTAGAGATGTGAACATTTTCAATCTTGTCTAATCTAGACAAACCTCCCATCATCATTGTGCATAACCCCAAAGGTTCTTTCCTAGAAACAAAATTCTTATTTTTATGCATATGAGGTTTAAATTTAAAACAGTTGGGTCGAATGTGACCAACTTTTTCACAATGATGACAAGGAGGGATAAACCTTTTAGAAGGTAGATTATTTTACATGTTTAAGATCTTGAAAATCCTCCAAACAATTTGTATATTGATGTCTCAAAAGAGTGAATTATTCCAACAAATTGTTGAAGGAGTTTATAAGATCATATTCCCCTTGAGAAATATTCATAGCAAAAAGGAGTCAATAGATCTCACTCAAGAATTTAATCCAAACAGAATGAACCTGCTCTGATATCAATTGAAAAACGCTATGTCGACTCCAAAAACTTGTTTATCACAATTTATGCGGAATTAATACTATGAAGCAATAAATAATTCAATCAACCAAAATATATAAAGAAATAAAAAGGCAGACACAAATATTTTGGTTACGAAGAGGAAACCTTTTAGAAACTGATCTAAAAGTAAAACCTCTCCAGGGTAGCGAAACCTAGGAAATCACTATCAAAAGATTATTCTGAGATTACAGACACTAGGAACACTTACAACCCTTTGCAAGACCTTGGCTTTGTAAGATCGACAAGCCTACAACTCGTCTCCTTACTCACAATCTTCTTCAATGTGATTTTCCTTTACCGGACTCTTCCAATAGACTTCTCAACCGTAGATTTATCAAAGGAATAACTAAAACTCTTAAGAGATTCAATTTAACGCTCACCACATATGATCTCTCTTAGCATAGCTTCCGACGAACTCTCTGGGGGTGAAAATTCATGTCTCTCTCTTCTATAATGATGTATATATACCCTCGACAAAATCCTAGACTTAACCCACTTAAAATCACGTTTTTAGGCCTAAAACTTACGGGGTGTCCGGACAGGGCCTTGGGGAGAAAAAATAAGGTTTCTCGAAATGTGGTGCGGACCCGGGGAAGGCCTGTCTGGACAGGGCATGCAATGGGTGAAACAACATTTTGGAAATGCTGTCTAGTCTTGATCAAAAGCTCCGATCGATCGGCTTTTGTGATCCGATTGAGCTGAAATTTTGCAGAGACATTCATAACACATGAATCTACATTATGAATGGTGGAGATTGGATTCTGAGCATTCTATATTAGTGTTTGAGCCTGTAAATAGTAGCCTCTGCATTTTAAAACTGAATTAAGCCAACACAAGAACTAACATACACTTTTCTATAACGTGACTTTGATCGAAGTTGTTAGTTGCTCTGATCAGCTCCTCAGCAGAGAAATTGCGAATGGGATTACATTTTCCATTACTTGAAGCAATCTGATCTTCTAATAAAATGCCTCCATTTCTCTAAAATGGTTTCTCTCTTTTCTTTTTATTCGTTCTCAAACAAAAAAGCCCACCTAAATCCATGCTTGTCCTCTTAGACCCTGAAAATATATAAATAAAAATAAAAAATGAAAAAATGAAAAAATGAAAAAATGAATCTTTTTTTTTTTTTTTTTTTTTAAAAAATGAAGAAGAAAAAAAGCAACTTTAAAACTGATGAATGAGAAGCAAATGGTCAAATGGGAGTGCTCTGTCCCAACCAAACGCATGACACTTTTATAAATGAAAAATAGTCACTTTAATTCATAAATGAAATTGAAAAATGCTACTACCATTTTTACTACAATATCTCTATAGGGTGTCATCCTACATATATGACTCATTGACTACTAACACGATATAAATTTAAGGGAAAATTATAGTTTACCCCTCTAAAGTTGACAGCGTTTTTCAATTCGAACACTAAAGTTTTAATTTTTGCAATCCATCCCCACAAAGTTTCAATTTTTTTTTTCAATTTGACCAATATTATCCCAAAATTCTCATATTGTCCATAATTTTTATTTTTTATGAAAAAAAAGAACAACATTTTTGGGGGTGCAAAAATGGCCAAATGGCCATAGCCACCCCGAATTTTTTTAAAATTTTTTTATAGAAAATAAAAATTAAAAATTAGGGGCAATATGAGAAATTTTGGATACAATTGATCAAATTGCAAAAATTTAGAACTTTGGGGGGTGGATTGCAAAAAATGAAACTTTGGTGTTCAAATTGAAAAACGTTGTCAACTTGGGGGGTAAACTATAATTTTCCCTAAATTTAAATTTGATTAAAGTTAAAATTAGGGGTAACTTCATTTTAGACTCATGAATTACCAAGCAATTTGAGAAGCCCCAAAACTTCAAAATATCTCAATTTAGACCTTTGAACTTTCAATTATAATAAATTTGAACCCATCCGTCAGATTTTAAACGTTAAAAGTAAGACAATAACGTTTATACCCCTGACTTTTTTTATAAAATCAAGGAAATTAATGTTTAAATCTGACAGAGGGGGTTAAAATTGACTGAAATTGAAAGTTCAGGGATCCAAATTGAGAGTTTTTGAAATTTTGGGGCTTCTCAAATCGCATGGTAATTCAGGGGTTTAAAGTGAAATTACCTCTAAAAATTATATTTTATTTCTTAATTATCTTACAAAATTGGCATGAGAGTCCAAACAAACCAATGGATCATTCCTTATATATATATATATATATATATATATATATATA
>NC_081544.1:4352022-4358512 GCF_901000735.1 Corylus avellana | reverse complement strand
CATCCTTAATCTTGTGAGATTTTGTAAATGAGGATATAAAACCAAAACAAAACAGAATCAACACATGTTTTGCAATTCTTCAGTTCACCAGGGTGG
This sequence comes from Corylus avellana, assembly GCF_901000735.1. Taxonomy (NCBI): domain Eukaryota; kingdom Viridiplantae; phylum Streptophyta; class Magnoliopsida; order Fagales; family Betulaceae; genus Corylus; species Corylus avellana. The sequence continues at coordinate 4,358,416 of NC_081544.1, read as the reverse complement.
CGAGACGAGTGTTTATATGCGTTAAAGGTCAGAAAATATGTCAAAGAAATGAAACATAGAAAACAAGTGAAAAAACAAGTGAAAATGTGTTTTTAGGGTTATTTTTGTCTTTTTGTTGGCTTTTTTGCATTCCTAGCAACTTCACTAAATTTTACTCACCAAAATAACAAAAAGTACACTTTTAATTATTTTAATAACTCACATTTTTGGAGCACACACAACAGTCTCACTACTTTAACAATCAACTTTTATTATTTTATTTAAATATTATTTTTCAAATATTTGTTTATTCTTTCTTTAACTTTTATATTTTTGAATGTTTGTTAATGGTCTATTTTAAGAATATTTGTCTTATTCTAACTGTAATATTTTAAAAATTTTATAATATTTCCTTCATTTTCTTAGTTTTAATTTATATTGGAAGAAGATAATGTTTTTTATGATTGATTTTGGATTATTAGTAATGTCGGCTTATTTCCACTCCTATAACAATTCTGGAAAGTTTTCCTTTTTTGTTTTTTTTTTTAAAAAAAAAAATGAAAATTTTCATCTTTACTATCATTCAACATTAATAATATTTAATGCAATTATATGACATAATATATACTTTGATTTCATTGAAGAGGGAGAGAGAAGAAAAGAGAAGGGAGAGAGGCTACATAAAAAAGGGAAAGAAAAAGAAAAAAATGAGAGAGAAATGAAAAGCAAAAAGGAAGAGAGAGAAAATATATTTTTTTAATGAATATGTGAGTAAATAGTAAATTTTAAGTTTTGTGAGTACTGTTTACCTCACAACTTTTTTTTTTTTTTTTTGGTTAAAGTGATAAGGCTGAAAAGTGTACATTTAAGCTATTTTGGTTAAATTGTCTCACTAAAATAACCAAAAAATAGATTTGGTGAGGCTGCAAGAAGTGTTCTTAGGGGGTATTGACATTTGTTGGTTGTTTAGAGGGTGGCATTGACACATTTGGTAGTTTTGGGGGTTAATTAAGAAAATTGGGCAAATTATAAGAAATGAAACAAAGAAAACAAGTGTAAAAGCAACTCGATTTTGTTCGTTGAGTGAATGAAACTTGAAATTCTTTTTGAGCATCTATGAAAGGGTGATGTCAAAACGCCCTGCGTTATTGGTGCATGCACTTGCGTGAACCAAATTCAAGATTAAATAATTAGCTCTAACAAAAATCCCTCGCAAAGAACACAGCCACTTATACCTTTTTCGTATAAGACTTTATGGTGAAACTACATGGCGTTTAAGGTATTAAAAAGGGTTAAAAGGGGATAAAGATTTCCTTTAAACTCAGTTGAAAAAAACATAAGGGAAAAATATACTTATCCCTTTCAATGTATCATCCCATTTTCAATGACTCTCCCAAATTATCAATTGTGCTATCAACAAAATGTCAATGTCCCTTTTAAGGACAAAAATACCCTTTATAAAATTAAAAAACTCTTCAAATTATTATTATTATTTTTTTATAAAAATTAAAAAATAACAATTTATAAGGGTATGTTTTAAAAAATTATTTGTTATTTGTTATTTTTTATTTTTTTATAAAAAAATATAGAATTTTTTAAAAAAAAATGGAAAAAAAAAGAGAAAGAAAATCCAATTTATAAGGATTTGTTTTTAAAAAAAAATATATAGACAAAACTAGAAATAAAAAAAAATAAAAAAAGAAAAAAGAAAAAAAAGAAGAAGGTAGTTTAGACTTTAGAGGGGATATTGACACAATTAGTAGTTTTGGGGGGAGGGGGAGGGGGAGACGTTGACAATGGAATGGTAGTTTGAGAGGGTATGATTTCCTTAATTTCCTCTTAAACAAAACTATAGTGGTCATGCTTTTAGTGTTAAAAGGTTTTTCACCAAGACAGATTTTCTCCAAACTGGATTAAAAGAAGTTTTTCTAATATAATCTATAAAAATGTCATGTGCTCATTTTATATCGGAGAAATACATGATTTTTAAATAGTAAAGACAAAATTGAAAGAAACAGATCTTTTTTAGTGAAGTTGCTTTTGTGCAAAATAAAGTAAATCCATGACATTTTTATATCTTCCAATTTTGAAGGAAAATTTTGTCTGTTAGAATGCATGATTTCACTGATTCTTCAAAATTTTCAAATGCTACCAAGCTAATACGGCTGCTATCTTCTATCTATGTGGTCTGTGTTTCGGTCCCATAGAATATGTTTGTTGCAAATGCAAACCCTAACACCAAGACAACCTCGTTTCGCAAATCTCTTGAACCGCTCATTTCTCAAGACCTTGAGCCTCTGAGGTTTTTTAAGGGAAAAAAAGAGATTTTCACTGCCTAAGATCAGTCAACACTTAAAAAGTCAAAAAATCGTCACGATGGGTGCCCTTAATTTATTAAAGTACTAAGTACTGGCCGTGTGGGCCCTACGCGGTTTTGAATGATAAAGCTCATTCGCATGCTATGTCCTCGTTGTAAAAATGGCATAGTTTTGATGCACGCCGGACATAAATATTTTTTTTATTATTATTTTATTATTTTCTCAAAGATGACTAAACTTTTAAAATTACAGTTTCAAAGGATAATTTAATAGGTTAGGAATCATGCATTATGGAATGAATGTTACTAATTTGAATCTGCATCTCTTATTTTCATCTTTTTGTGCGAATATATCAAAAATAAAAATAAAAATAAAAATAAAAAAAATAAAACTTTTAAAATTACTATTTAATTAAAATTCAATAGTGTTTGAACATTTTTTTATCTAACAGTAACAGTTTCCAAACTAAGTGTTCAGGGCGTCATAGATGTGATCCATATTTTCTAGTATGATAATGAGAGTCTGAGAAAATCTTTTTATACCTTGTGTAGGAGTCTATTTATTGGTTGAAAAGTTGAGGTAGATTTATACTAGTTCTTCTCATTTGAGTTGATTTGAAAGTTCTAAGAGTTGGAATTAAACTGTAGCTCCTACTCCAATTTAGACTTCGAGTAAGATTTCTTGACTCAAATTATTCCAAAATTTCACTTTGATTGTATTTTTTGCTATTTAATTAATAACTATGTGGACATGTCATTTGCTCTGAGACCCAAAATTTGATGAGCTTGTAGTATAATATTATTCCCAATAAATAGTAATCAATTTTAAATTTAATAATAATTTTAAAAATAACATCACTTAAAAAAAATGGCAAGGAGACAAAACTTTTTATTTATTTTTAAACATTACCAACCATAATGATAGAAAAAGAAAAAAGCTTATTTCCCTGTGGGCACAACACGGTTTAGAAGAAGATAATTAATTAGGCGTATAAAGTGGATAAAAGCAACGAAGATGGTGGCAGACTGAGGGACAGGTCAATGCGGTTTCTTCTTCATAATTTTTCTGAAATTCTGATGCTCTCTCGATATTCATAGACTGGAAAGAAAGCTCTCAAGAGGCAAACGCAATATCTCAAATCTTGTAAGATTTTATTATTATGATTATTTACTTCTCTCCTATAGTATTGTTTCAATTCTGATGTGGGTTATGTTAAATTTTAATATTGGAGCTTGTCTATTTGATAGAAAACTAGCTACACAACAATAATAACCCATGTTAATGTTTTTTGGATAGTGTTTTTGTTTCTTTATTTGAAAAAAATGTTATGACGTAGTGTAAATGTAAAATCTGTTTTGTGTTTTGAGAAGTGTAAAACAAAACAAAAGTTATATAGCAAGTTTAAAATATTAAAAGAATTTCAAGACCTACTTTCTTTTTATAATTTTGTTTCACTTATTTTCTTCTACCAGAACTTCTAATCTTTTTCTTGTTGGTTATATCATTATTTATTTGTTTGATATTTTATATATTATACTTACTAACAAACACCAACACGTCATTGATTTTAGTTGGTTGTTGTTACAAGTTCTAATCTCGTATCATTGATTTTAATACATGACTAGTACTTAATTTCTACTTACGATCGTTATCTTACATTAAAGCTAAAAATTGGTTAGTCATATTATCTTGTGAGAATAATAAATTAACAAAACTTGTACATGAGAATTAGATTAATTTTCGGGAATTTTTTAAATTAGCCATATTGAGTCAACGCATCAAAATAGATCACACCTCAAAATTTATTAATTTTTTTTTTTTTTTTTTTTTTTTAGTTTTAATTGCACAAGTTCTTTGAAATGGTGAAATTGATCATTCCCTTTATTTTCCATCCGAAATTGTGTCATCCGTTAGTGCCACGCCAGCATTTTTGCCACATCATATTAAAATAATAATTTTTTTAGTAAATTAATAATTTTATTAAAAAATAAATCTTTAAAAACAAAAACAAATTTTAAAAAAAGAATAAAGGCAAAAGGAAATAAAAAATGAAGGGGTAGACAAGCAGCAATGGGGCTGCCGGTTGCCACCCATACGGGTTGGGGGTCGCAACCTCATCGCTGGCCACCTATTCATTTTTTTAAAGATTTAATTTTTAATTAAATTATTATTTTAATGTAATGTGTCAAAAATGCTTGCGTGGCACTAACAGACGGCCTAATTTCATACAAAAAATCAATGGAAGGATTTATTGCACATTTTCGATAAACTTTGGTTATTAAAACTGAAAAGAAAAAAAAAATGAGGTATGATCTGATTTTGCCCATTGACTCTATCTAAAAAATTTCCTTAAATTTACCTTTCAAAAAGCTAGAAGAGTGAATTTGAAATTACTTTTTTAATATTTAAGATAAAAATTTATTATAGTAATATTTTAAAATTAAAAAGGCGCCATCTTAATTTTTTGGAAAAGACCTCAATTTTTATTGTGCCGTCTCTAGCTTAACCTCATCTCTCTCTGTCTCACTGTTCTTGTATATATGTTCACGCTCAAACCTCATCTCTCTTCGGGTATGAGACGAACAAGAAGAAGACGAGAGGGAATGGAGCGTTTGATGATGCCAAGTGGTTTTGTAGAGATATGGTAGTAAAAATGGTAGTAGCATTTCTGAATTTCATTTATGAAAGCGATGATTTTTTATTAATGAAATTGTGATGCGTTTGGTACAGAGCACTCCCGTTTGATCATTTGCTTCTCTCATTCATGATCGGTTTTAAAGTTGCTTTCCTAATATTTTTCCTATATATCTTCAGGGTCTAAGAGGACAAGCATGAGTTTCGGTGGGCTTTTTTGTTTGAGAACGAATAAAAAGGAAGAAAGAGAGGAAGAAAGAGAGAAATCATTTTTGAGAAATGGAGGCATTTTATTAAAGGATCTGATTGCTTCAAGTAATGGAAAATGTAATCCCATTCGCAATTTCTCTGCTGAGGAGCTCATCACAGCAACAAACAACTTCGATTCAAGTCACATTATGCAAACTTGTACATTATTTCCAGAAAAGTGGCTTGGTGGGTCAGAATATGAATTTCTTGAAGTGACTTATCTTATGTATAAGGGTTATCTAGATGGTCGCCCAATCATTGTTAAGAAGTTCACGAGCGAGAACTTGGAGGAGTATAAACCTCTGTCCCAAGCTATACGTGACATTGTGATAGGAACCCAGATGAGCAACCACAACAACGTTTTAAAGCTCTTAGGCTGCTGTTTAGAGTTTCCTATACCTGTTCTTGTGCATGAATACGCCACAAATGGAGCTCTCAATGATAAAGGAGGTTTTGGAGCTGATAAAGAATTTCTACCTTGGAAGATTAGGTTGCGTATTGCTAAGCAGCTTGCAAATGCACTTACATATCTCCACACTGCTCTTCTCAGGCCAGTCATCCATAGGGATTTAAGACCCTCCGCCATTTTCTTGGACCATAACTTTGTTCCTAAACTCTGCAACTTCTCAATCTCCATAACAATACCTCCTGGCGAATCTCATGCAAGAGATGATACGATCATTCAGCCTACGTACTGTGACCCTGAATATTTTGAGTCCGGCTCTATGAATGAGAAAAGTGACGTCTATAGCTTTGGCATAGTCTTACTTATTTTTTTAACAGGGAAAAAAGCTACAGGTTTTGTTTGGACAACAGAATTTCATGCTTCAAATGAGCATGTGACCACTGAAATTGTGGATCCCAATATTTTGAGGGAGGAAGGAGGAGATGGGCAAGCTCAACAAGTGGAAGCTTTTTTAGCGCTTGCATTGGCATGCATCCGAAGGAAAGGTGAAGAAAGGCCTGATATGATTGATGTGGCAAAAGAGCTCATGCGGATTGAAAAGTCCATATGACCTTTTCCTTGATGTAGAATATGGCGGATTATCTACAGAGTCATTTAGTGTCTTTATTTTTATTGTCTTTTATTTTTCAAGTTAGAAACTGAACTAATATATATATATATATAAGTGATGACCATATATATAATTAGGTCAATGCACTCGGCAGGATAGTTGTTGAGATGGTGCAAAAGATAATTTTTTCTGAAATTC
>NC_081544.1:4349813-4351922 GCF_901000735.1 Corylus avellana | reverse complement strand
TGTGGTTCAGTAGTCAACACTCATACCCAAACCTGAATCAGTAAACAGAGTTAAGTTGGCTTAGTAGTCTCCAAGGGATTTCTCTCCTACAGGAAATCTAACAAATATAGCAGTCACCATAGATTAAATAATCAGCAAATATAGCAGCAATTTTGACAGATAACTCAAAGCTAAAAACTTCTTTCCTCGCATCTACTATCTAGACTTGCAAAACTTACATATCCCCCAAACCCAATATGCTTTTCCCTTTCCACTAACAAACCATAAACCGAAAAAAGCACTAAACAAAACAAGCTACACATACTCGATCAATGAAAGGCAGATTGTTGTTCTCCATGAGCTCTCCTGCCGTTGATTTGTCTCCACCGTCAACCATCTGGCGGGCATCTCCTCTTACTTCCTCTTGAGATCTTGCACCGTGGCATTAACGTTGGTCTCATTATGCCTGGTATCGTGAGATCCTTCATGATAAGGTCTCACATGATAAGGCCTGTCATGGTGAGATCTCTCGTTTTGGACAATCGAATGATGGCTGCCATGAATAGAACTTGTGTGATGGTGGTTTTGAGCCCGCTTCCCGCTGTGGATCTCTTCACGTCTCTCTCTTTCGCGCCTCTCTTCACGATCTTTTGCTTGCCTCTCTTTACCCTCTCGATCCCTCCGGCCATTACGGCCTTCGGCGATCGTGAGCCTTGTAGCAAGATCATCATTCTACTTCATTAGTGCATCCATGGATTCAGTCATCTGTTTCATGAATTCGGCAAGAGTCGGAGGCACTCCAGTTGCGCTTGGTGCAGCAGCTTGATTCTCGGGTTGAGGATATGAACATGTAGTCATCATATCGGATTGTAGATGGTAAGAACTGACAGTGCCAAACTGTAGATGCACAGTTTTCCGAGGTGACATGGCACATCTTCCAGGTAGTGCTGCGGTGTCCGGGGTCACGTCGGGCTGCACAAAAAAAGCAAATAACAAGGATCAAAATGATCGGTGGTGTTCCGGCAGGGGAAGCTCCAATGCCTATGTCAATATTTTGAGGGAAGAGTGTATAAGCAACAAAGAGCTAGAGAACAAGAGTTGCACTTACCTTTGGTTTAAGTTATGACTTGTATTTATAGGCATGGATTAGAGTTTGTTCCCGGCACGCTTCGGCTCTCGCATCCCTCAATATTTGCTAGGCAGTTATTCGCGAAGGATAGAGTTTGTTAGCTGCCCAATGATCTTAGTAGCCTAAGATTGTGGGATAAGTGATTTGGCCTTTGCTGGAGTTAGATAAGAATGCCCGAGTAGTTCTCGGTCGGACGTGGATAGTTCAGGTGTTGACAACAAGCCTGTATTTTGATAAGTGTAGATGACTATTTGAATTTGAATGATATTCTATCATGTTTGTGTGGGGATAACATATATCTATCATGTGAGATAACTAATCTATCCTTGGTATAAGACTATTATGCCCCGGAGGCTGACTAGCTGTCGGGCTTCAATGACTGAGCCTTCATGTGGACTTAGTCTTAACGAGTTTGATAGATCTTTGGGCCGTGAGGCTTGTTGGGCCTTAATGTTGGCCGATCCATGACCCAACAGTGACTAAGATCATCTTAAACAGCCAAGAGCCACAAGAACCAAAAAAAAAAATTAAAAATTAAAAAAAAAAAAATTCCTATATTGACCAAATTAAGACCTTCCAAGTTCCACGGAATCCCATCAAATAAACAGCAGCAAACCCATAGTCAAAATTTCCCAATATTGTACCCACCTTCCCATGCCACCAACTCCTCAACTATTAAGACCAAAAGTCATTTTCGAGAGATTCGGCTTACATGTTGTTATTTTATTCAAATACTCAAATCTCAATCCCTTCTATTAAACAAACTATAATTAATCTTAAAAAAAAAAAAAAAAACTATAATCTTTTTTCAATACATTTCTCATTCCAATCTCAATAATCACCATAACATGAACAACATAAAATGAATTCACTGCACAAACAGCTGCACAAATTAAGAACAAATTTTTATCATCAATCTAATCCATTAAATTCCATATACTAATCAAATTTAACATGCTCAGGAAGTTGACTGCACCAGGTGGATGAAAAAATAACAATGA
>NC_081544.1:4345664-4349713 GCF_901000735.1 Corylus avellana | reverse complement strand
TTTGCCACATCAATCATATCAGGCCTTTCTTCACCTTTCCCTCGGACGCATGCCAGCGCAAGTGTTAAAAAAGCTTTCACTTGTTGCGCTTGTCCATCTCCTCCTTCCTCCCTCAAAATATTGGGATCCACAAATTCAGTCACCTGCTCGATCGTTTGGAGCATGATGATCTTTCACATAGTTATTAACTAATGACTGATATTTTGTTGACCGCCTAAGACTATCTATAACACTTTTCCCTGTTAAGAAAGTAAGTAAAAGCACACCGAAGCTATAGACGTCACTTTTCTCGGTGACACAGCCAAACTTTAAATACTCAGGGTCACAGTACTTAGACTCGATGTACGTATCATCACTTGCATGAGATTCATGAGGAGGGATTGTTATGGAGACTGAGAAGTTGCAAAGTTTAGGAACAAAGTGTTGGTCAAAGAGAATGCAGGTGGGTCTTAAATCCCTAAGGATGACTGGCCTGAGAAGAGCAGTGTACAGATATGCAATTGCATTTGCAAGCTGCTTAGCAATACGCAACCTAATCTTCCATGGTAGGAATTCTTCATCAGCTCCAAAACCTCCTTTATCATTGAGAGCTCCATTTGCAGAGTATTCATGCACAAGAGCAGGTATAGGAAACTCTAAACAGCAGCGTAAGAGTTTTAAAACGTTCTTATGGTTGCTCATCTGGGTTGCAATGACGATGTCACGTATAGCATAGGGCCGAGCTTTATCCTCCCCCAAGGACGAGCTTGTGAACTCTTAACAATGATTGGGCGATCATCTAGATAACCCTTATACATATCATAATTCAGATCAACAATATAATCATCCATATCAAATATGGTCTCCTTATTATGAAATGCACAATTTTGCATAATGTGAGTTGAATCGAAGTTGTTTGTTGCTCTGATGATCTCCTAAGCAGAGAAATTTCGAATGGAATTGCATTTTCCATTACTTGAAGCAATCAGATCCTCTAATAAAATAACTCCATTTTTCAAAAATGATTTCTCTGTTTCTTCCAATCTTTTTTCCTCTTTTTCTTCCTTTTTATTCATTCTCAAACAAAAAAGCCCACCTAAACTGATGCTTGTCCTCTTAGACCCTGAAGATATATAGGAAAAATAGGAAAGCAAATGATCAAACGGGAGTGCTCTGTCCCAAACGCAACACACTTTCATTAATCAAAAACCATCGCTTTCATAAATGAATTTGAAAAATGCTGCTACCATATCTCTACAAAATGACGTATCAATACAATTTAAATTTTGGTTTTTCAGGTTAGTTTTATATTAACAATTTTGTTTTGTTTTGTTTTGTTTTGTTTTTTTTTTTTTGTTTTTGATTGTGAACATACAAGAACAGTGAGACAAAGAGAGATGAGGTTAGGGGTGCAAAGGCGGGCGGTTTTTAACCGCCCGCTAACCGCTAACCGCTATAACCGCCAACCGCCTAACCGCCTAACCGTTTAACCGCATTAACCGCTAACCGCCTAACCGTCATAACCGCCTAGCGGTTAGCGGTTAGCGGTTAGCGGTTATTGGGTCTACTAACCGTAACCGCTAACCGCCTTTTTATATAATATATTTTTATAATTATATATATAACATAATCACTTGATCATTAAATCACAATTTTTTTAAAAAATAATTAAATCACAATTTGAGTATTAATATATTATCACTATAATTTATATGATTATATCATATAATCACTTGATCATTAAATCACAATTTTTTTAAAAATAATTAAATCACAATTTGAGTATTAATATATTATCACTATAATTTATATGATTATATCACATGAGATTGATTATTAAATCATTTGATTATATAATAACAAATTATACATATATAATATGACATAACTCATAAGTATACTAATTCATACTAATACAACAATTAAATATCTAGAGACTTATTTCCAATGTATGTTATAAACCTATAAGTCTATATAAGTCTACATATGTATATGAATAATATAAATGTATAATATCAATAGTTAATCATATGATTCAATGACAATTCAAATACTTTATTCAAGACTTCAAGTGAATCATATTATTAATGTACAATGATGATATGATTCGTAAAATATCAAATTAAGTAATTGACATTGGATTAAACAATGACCAATGTGTTACTTATAAACATAATTTAAGTATTAATATATTATCATTATAATTTTAGTAATTTATATATTATCACTATAATTGATATGATTATATCACATGATGACTTGATCATTAAATCATATGATTATATAATAATAAATAATACATATATAATATGACATAACATAAGTCATAAGTCTACAAGTTAATCATATGATTCATGTACAATGATAATCACAATTGATTCAATTGAATTAAACAATATGTTACTTATAACTACAAGTCTACAATTTAATTAAAGCATTATTAGATACTTTAGGAATTTAGGATTTAGGAGTTTGAACATTACCATTTACCATTAGATATTAAGTTCAATTCAAAGAAAAAAGATTATAAGTAAATATGATAAGAATTTAAATAATTAATCATATGAATCATATGATATAATTTAATGAGACTATATGATTATATAATATCAAATTAAGTAATTGACATTAGATTCAACAATGTGTTACTTATAATCACAATTGAAGTATTAACGTATTTTTTGAACATTTTTTAGAAAAAGAAATTTAACCTTTTTTTGAAAGAAAAAAAAAAAGAAAATTAACAATTTTGAACAATTTTGAATTTTATATATATATATATATATATATATATATAGTTATATTATATGCATATTGAATAATATAAATGTATAAGATAAATATTTAACTATATGATCCAATTACAATTCCAATACTTAATCAATTATTCATGTACAATGACAATGACAATGTGATTCATATAATATCAAATTAAGTAATTGACATTGGATTAAACAATGTGTTACTTATAACTACAATTGAAGTATTTTTGTTTGTTTGTAAGTTTATAAGATCAACACTTAATCATATGATCCAATGACAATTCAAATATTTATAGCAATTGGGCCCAAGAAGATATTAAAAATACAAGAAAAAAAAAATGAGGGTAAAAAAAAGCCCAAAAAAAAAAGCCAAATTTTAAAAAAGCGGTTAGCGGGCGGTTATCTATTTCACTAACCGCTAACCGGCCACTAACCGCTAACCGCTAACCGCTAGGCGGTTAGCGGTTGCGGTTAGTGAAATTTACTAACCGCTAGGGCGGTTACGGTTAGCGGTTATTGCCACTAACCGCTAACCGTAACCGCCTTTGCACCCCTAGATGAGGTTAAGCTAGAGATGGGGTAAAAATTAAGTCTAGTCCAAATAAAAATACAATTTTGAAATTTTTTTGGCCCGTTGGCCGGACCACCCCCAAGGGCCTAGGGGTGTGGCCGGCCACCCTAGTTTTTTTTATTTGATTTTATGTATTTATTATTTTAATTTTAATTTTAATTTTCTTTTTTTAAAAAAAAAATTAATTAATATTTTATTATTTAATTTAAGTAGGACAGGTTGCATCGTATGAGCTGTTAAATAAAAATGAATGGCCAAGATTAAAAATTGGAGAATCTCCAATCCTCCCCATAATGGGAGGGGATCCTAATCCTATTTTTTAAAAGAAAACATAGTGAGTCTGGCGTTATTTCAAATGTGATTGATCTAATTGTTGATTGTGATTGGAACATCAGTATTGTAGAATAAAAATATAATTTTTAACATTGTATACCCAGTTGAGAGATTATAAAATAACTGAGACATTTTCATTTGACGTGAATTGTCGGGCAGTGACAATCTCTTTCTCTCTTTTCTTAGTGCTCTTAAACTGTGAGTTTTGTGAGAATTACTCAAGTAATTCTGGTAGTATGGTCCACTGGCAAGTGAAGTACTGTTTAATTTTGTTGTGCATTAATTTTTTACTAAATTTTCTAACACTAGTATCAAAGCCATTGATTATTTTGTTCCTGCGAATATTTTTCAAGCAACAATAATTGCGTTTGCTTCTTCTTTTTTTTTTTCTTTTTTTTTTTTTT
>NC_081544.1:4340588-4345389 GCF_901000735.1 Corylus avellana | reverse complement strand
TTTTTTAAAAAAAAAAAAAAAATCGTTTGGGTTTTTTTTTTTTTTTTTTATTGTTTAGTTTTTTTTTTAGAATTATTTTATTTGTTAAAAGAATATGGGTATTATAGGAATATAAAAAAAATAAGTGGTCTTTTTGATAGATTTTGGTAGTTTGGGGATTACTTTAATACCTTTTGAACATTGAGGGGGTATATTGCATACGACTCGTAGTTTGAGGGTTTTTTTATATTTTTTCCATAAAAAAAAATAATGGGAAATGTCATAAAGAACCCTTGAACTACTGCGCGTTTTGAGAAAACCCTCATAAATTTCAAGAACTCTCAATTTTACCTTTCGAACTTTCAATTTGATACAATTTACCCAATTCCGTCAATTTTTAACGTTAAACCCTAACGGAAACTCCTAAAAAGACAAAATTACCCTTCAATTTTTTTTATAAAAAAATTGAAAAGAAAAGGTCACAAGGTGGCCCAACCGTGGGTCACCTTGCGATTTTTTTTTTTTTAATTAATTAATTAATTAATTTTATAATAAATTTATTTATTTTAAATTTTTAATGAAATTAAGGGCAAATTTAAAAATTTATAAAAAAGTCAGGGGTATAATGGTCATTTTATTACTTTTAACGTTTAAAAATTGACGGAGGGGGTAAATTGTATCAAATTAAAAGTTCATGGGATAAAATTGATAATTTTTGAAATTTATAAGAGTATTCTCAAAACCTGTTATAATTCAAGATCTAAAGTGAAGTTTTTTTAAAAAAAGTCCTAATATTAACCAAATTTAGACCTTCCACATAATCCCATCAAATAAACAACAACAAACCCAAAGTCAAAATTTCCCAATATCGAACCCGACTTCCCATGGGATTCAAGTACATGATCTCCCCCCCCCCCCACGTACGAATACCATGACCACCAGAAATGCCATTGCCATTGGCAAAGGTTTAGGGCAGCTACTTAAAGTTGCTCAATGTCAGTTCCCCCAACTCATCCTCTGACTTTCCCTCAAAACATGTCTCCAATCCTATCTCACTTTACGCCGCAAGAAATGACCCCTCCCTTGAAATCTCATTAAATGTCCTATCTTTATTTCAGAAACCTATACCTTTCTTTTTTCCAAAATCCCTGCTAAATTCCAAAAACTTTTTAAAAAATAAAATAAAATCCTTATAAATTGTTTTTTTTTTTTAAATTAATAATTTGAAGAGTTCTTTTAATTTTATGAAGGGTCTTTTGTCCTTAGAGGCATTTTGTTGTAAATTTTGGGAGAACCTTAACACTATTTGTTGAAGCAGTTTCTGGCACGATGAATTCAAGAGAATCTAAGTCTTCAAGCTACACCTTTCGTGGTTCGCCTTTCTGTAAGCCTTTTAGTAAACCTACAAAATCAAAGCACACGTTAAGAGGATGCGCCAGGTGTTATCTGGCAGTTCCTCCTCCGATGCTTAAGTCAGTATGTATATTAGCTTAGTATGCATATTCGTGGTCTCTCATACCTTTGGGGTGAAGCATTTTATAGTTGAGCAAGCGGAGGTGGTTACGATGGCCGGGCAGAGGATCTGGGATTTGGGCGTAACGGCCAGAAGAGTTAATATTTGTGTTCCCTTTCTTTGTGACCGGTAGGAGGCCGTTGCATTCGTTGATCCGAGGATGGCTTGTATCTGCGAGGCATCTTTAAGAGTAGGATCGTAACCGTCTCAGTGATCCTGCTATGTGGGAGCTGTCTATGTGGACGAGTCTTGTCTCTGATATGATAGATGTATCTGGATGTTAAGTACGGGAGGTTTATTGTGACCCCGTACTTGGACTTTGGCCGTCCGAGAGCATAAGGGACGACGTTGTATCCATTGCTTTGCATTGGGCGCATTTGGTGAGCCCATTTGGATGTACCGGGCTTTCTTGGGCTCATGGGCCTTTGACTCGTGGGCTTAGGCGATGGGTTTATGTGTAACAGTTACCCCCCAAATTCTTTCTGCCGAGACTTCGGAAGGAGAGAATTTAAACTCTTGATCTTTTAGTGGTGTTCTTTTTCAAGGGTGGACCGCTCAAGTGTCTTTCCTTGCTCGGTTCCCTATAGCCATTTTTCTTGGTGTCTTAACCATTTAAGGAACCTGACATTCGCATGTCCCGGATATTCCGAGATTTGTTGCAATCTTACGATTTTCAAATCTTGTCTTTATCCACGTAAATGTGCCGTTTCTTGTCCACGTGTTTTGCTAGGCATGATTCAAAAATGGACGAAATAGATTCCAATGTGTGAACGGTGCCAATGGTTGTGTTTTTTAAAGGGAAAGTTGGCTTGAGTCTCTTCGGTTTAGGCGTGACTACAGGCTCATGATGTTCTTGCATTAAATGCCTTGCGTCTTGTTCGAGGTTTCTTCTCCTATAAAGATTTCGCCGTCAATCTTCATTGTTTAAGCCTTTTAGATTTCCATTCATTTCTTAGGTCTTAGAGCATTTGATTTTCCTAGTGGCCATGTCTTCTCAGAAACTTCCAGTTTAGGTTGACGAAATCGCCGATGAGCAATCATCGGAGACTCCTTTGACTCTCCGCTTAGGCGGTTCTTCAGCCAGAGTGCGTCCAGTTGGTGAAGGATCTCCTTCATCCTTGCGCTTGGACTTTGCGCACTGGCAAAGATCCTACTTGTCGGTGGAGGACGAGAGGGTGCTCCACCACAGCTATGACATACCCTCGTCGGTTTCGTTGTATTTTCCAGATGACTCTACTGGAATGGTGGGTGGTCCTGGGGAAATCTGCGTTCATGAACGTATGTTCATGGCAAGAGTTCGTCTACCCTTCTCTCCCATAGTGAGGGAGATGTTATCCTTCTTGGGGGTGGCCCCCGAATGGCTAGCATTATTTCATGGCTACCCTTCTATTATGGCCTTCTGTACTCTCAGGGAAGACCTTATCGATCCCCGAATTCTTTAACATATTTGGGCCTCATTTTTATCCCACTTCCGAGATGGTCACCATTATGGTTCGTAGGAAGAACCAATTTATTGAGCTCGAGAAGACATTCTCCAACAACAAGCATTGGGTGAAGCAGTTCTTTTACATATCCGGGACCTGGGAGGTGTCGACTTCTGAGGTTCTGCCCTTGCAGCATTCTGTTCCCTGGGATTGGGGAGTCTTCCGAGAAAGCTATAAGTGTTTTTGATTCCTCCTATTTTCTTCTTTATCCTACTTCATATATCCTTACTTCCCTTTCTACTGCAGGGAAGGAATGTCCTGCGTTGAGCTCGGAGCAGCAAGGCCGAGTTGACTACATCCTGGAGTATTCTCAGCTTCCCTAGAATGAAGATTGGATGCTTTTTGGTAGCATCGTTAATGATTCCACTCTTCGGGAGTGCCTGGGGTACCAGATTCCAATGGACAAGGTTGTCTGGGATCGTCAGGGGAACCCTAAGAGACCAAATCCCACTGGTGACAAGGTGGTTTCGAAGTCACCTGCCCAACCCTCGAGCAAGAAGAGTCGAGCGCACAAGAATGTCTCTTCTTCGGGCAAGCTGGCTATAATTACAGCGTCTGCTTCAATAGATTCCAGCCAGGCTTCAAAGCCATCGGGTTCCGATGTTGAAGGCCAAGTTTTTTCAGCTCCAAAGTCTGCAACAGATCCGTCGGTGTTGAAGAGGAAGGCTGATAGAGGTAAGGCACCCTTGGAACCACTTGCTAAGAAAGGGCGTGTGGACAAGTCAAGGGACCTTCTGGACGTATTGTCTTCTGTTCAGTCTGATTCTGTACTGATAAATTTTGGTCCCCCTAGTGGCTCAAACAAGGCTTTAAAGCCCATTTCTACAATGGAAGCTACTCCTCTCCACATAGTACCCTTGGAGGCGCGACCACGGGAGCTGGGAGAGCCAGTGGCCACTCGTCGTGAGACCTGTATTGCATCTCCTTCTAAGGATAGGCCTGTAGACCCCCCAGTTGGGCCCTCCAATCAGCCTCCTGTATATCGAGGACAACCAATTAGGGGGCATTCCGGGAAGAGTTCTCCGATTATCAGATCTTTGGCCTCAGGTTTGGTGGGAAACCCTTTGTCGGTAGTCACCAGGCTACTTCTAGCGGACTATACCCAAGGAGAGGGTCGGCTTACTCCGAAGATGTTCGTGGACAAGTTGATCCCTTGTCATTATTCGGTAAGTTTTGTACACTTCTTCCTTGTTTTTTTTTTCGAGTGCCTTTGCTGTTTCTGACGTGATTTCCCTTCCTGTAGAGCTCCTCTCTTATCATGAGTTGGTATAAAGAGTTTCAGGAAGCCCAGCGAGAGTATGCTGATGAGAGAATCGAGCTTCGAGGCTTAGTTCAGAAGCTGAGCAAGCAGCAAGCGGCCTCTGTTCTCAAGACCCTTGTTCTAAGGTGGAGAGTCTTTGCAGTCTATTGGCAGGGAAGGAGGACGAGCTTATATTGATCAAACAGAGGCTTGGTGAGTCAAAGTTGGCCAATGCCCATCTTCCGACATGCCTCGACGTTGCCAACTGGGACTGCCCGGAGTTGGCGAAGCGGGTTATGGAGGTGGAGTCCACAGTTGCCCAATTGGTTGCAGAAAATGCAAAAAATGCAGAGGAGCTTTCTAAGCTTCAGGTTTTCGAGGAGCGCTTTCAGAAACTTTTTGAAACGCTTGAGGCTCAATTAGCTTAATCAGAAGACGCCCATGAGAAGCTTGTAAGTGATTTGGAAGCTTCCCGAGCCAGATGTGATCAATTTCGCCAAGGGTACCACTATAGGAAAGCTAAAGCGATTCATTACCTTGCGGAGCTATCGTTTGATCCTTGGCTTCAGGACTTGTTGTGGGCCT
>NC_081544.1:4336336-4340488 GCF_901000735.1 Corylus avellana | reverse complement strand
TTAGAATGAACAACAATGGCATATTTTTTTTTTTTTTTTTTTTTTTTTTTTCTTTGGTCAGGTTGTGCAATGTTTGGTTCCCTTAAGCTTTCTAATTGACCCATGTAGCGAGTGTTGAGTCAATGACTCCCAAAACAGATGATTTTAGGGCATTAGGTGTATAGACACCCCTAAGGACCTACTGACTCGAGTCAAAAAGGCTACAAAACCAAACTAACATTGACATTGATCAAATCCAAATTTTTCACCTTTTGACATTAACACTCAATACTTTGAAGCAAGAGGTTCAGTTACTCAGTGAAAAGCCTATCAATGATAATTTATTTATTCTTTTTTTTTTTTCACAAATATGCCAAAGTGTCCATCTAATAAATCATCCAGTTTCATCCAAGATACAAAAACACACATATCAAACCTCATGTCATACCTCACAAATTATGTGCTAATGTGCTTGTGTGATCAGATCAAACACGTGATTTTTCAACTGTCCTAAGCAAGTAATCAAACTAATAGATTCACTCATCAGATCATGTGTTCAAAATTTTAAGCTCATTGATGAATTCAAGCCACAATTCTTTTAGATCAACTTAAAATTTTAGAACAAACATGAATATGAATAAACTTTTTTTTTTTTTTTTTCAAACAAACACACAAAACAAACAAATAACATGAAATTGGGACAAAGTGTGTGTAAACAACATGTGTGCCCATACCCCCAAACTTAAATGATACATTGTCCCCAATGTTTCTAAATAAAGGAAATAGTGTACCCGGGAGATGGACGAAATAGTCTTGGAAAGCATGGCTCATTGCACACCCACAAACTTGAATTGAAGCACACTTGTCCCTGCAAAATAAGAAAACACACAAACAGGTAAAAAGAAACAAAACAAAAATTAACTTAAAACACATTTAAACAAAATAAAAGGATAAACTATGAGGTGCTTCCCATAAGCGCTAAGTTTAACGTCTTCAGCCAGACTGTGGCACTTTAAACTTGAAGCACCAATCTTTTCACCTCTTGCACCAAAGTGAATGAATCTTTTCTGTTGCACGGTGCTTCCGAGTGTCTATAGATCGGGGAGGACCACTTTGAGTTTTCTCAAACAGTTGCTCATCCGGTGGGGAATCATGAACTGGAATAAAGTAAGAAGAAAACTTAGGGAGCTTTTCTATCTTGATGTCCTCAAATTGCTCATGTGGTAGCTCTGACAGACTTCTCTCTTGGCCTCTTAGTGTTTCAGGAACAAGAGCTAATGTTGAAGAAATCTTAGTGCTCTCTTCTTTTTCCTGATGTGGCCCTTATAGATCTTCAGTTTGCTCTTCCTTCTCCTCTTCCACTTGATTTTCTGCCACCTCTTCGCTCCTCAATATGGTAATTGCTTGCTCATGATAGAAGGTGCACTCTTCCTCCATGTACTGTTCATTGGGGTGTTCCATCAACTGCCTTTGACACTCTTCTTCTTGGTATTGGTGAGGCCTATTGATGTAGAATGTACTCAGCTCCTTGGCCAATTGTCCCATTTGTACTTCTAGTCTTTGAATGGCTTGATTAGTCTTTGTATTGAATTGTTGTTGATTAGCCGTAGATTGCTGTTGTGAAGTCACAAATTGTCGTAAAAGACTCTTCAGGTCCTCCTTTTCTATGTCTTGGGCTGGTTGAACTGCTTGTTGGGAATTGCTTTGCTGTCCTTGAGAGTTCCGAATATTCCTACTATTACCCCTTGAAGAATTGAGGTGGTTGTGCCACCCTGAATTATAAGTGTTGGAGTAGGGATTGTTCTTGGGAGGATAAGTGTACTGTCCCACATAATTGGCTTGCTCCTGATCTGCGGATGAGTACAAAGGGTAGGTCTCAGTAGTGTGATTTAATTGAGGACATATGGCACATACCTGAAGTTGAATGTCTTCCGCATGGTAGCCAGCTGATCTTGTACTAGTGGGTTCGATTGAGAGTAATATGAATGATTTTTAAGAGCTTGAGCTTGCCACGGGAAATTTGACTATTGGCTCCATGTTGGGTTGCAGGAATCAAGATAGTTATTTTTTCCCGGTCTAGAGAACGATGTGTTCTTATGCCCATTAATTTTGTTAGAAATTGTTCTCATTATAAGACATTCTCTAACATGGTGATAAGGGTCATGGCATAATGAACATCGTCCATGGGGTGTTGGAACGCCTCCCCACATGTTAAAAATTAAAAAATAAAATAACAAAAAGGGAAAATAAAAACAAGACTGAAAATAAAACTTACGAAGATGTAGACTCAACTGACCCTGTATGAAATAAAAGAAAAAAAATCAGATCTATAATTATTGTAGTACTGTGCTGCTCTCTGGATGTGCGATCGATCGCACTATAAGGTGCACTCGATCGCCCTGGTTGAGCGATCGATCGCACCTCCAAAGGCACAGAAACTGCGGAGAAGGCTATAAAAACAGAAAAATTTAAAATAAAAATAAACTAAGGAAAATAATTCCAAACAAAATCAAACAATCACCGGCAACCGCGCCAAAAACTTGTTGTGCCAAATACTACCTAAATTAATAGATAATATTTAGTACGTTTTAACTCGCAAGTGCACAAAATCAAAACAATAGTATAGTGCAACAAGTACGAGGTCGAACCCACGGAGATTGTGATTTTGTTTTGAATTAATTAAAATATCAAATTGTCACAGATTTGCTATTAAGAAAAATAAAAAGATATAAAGATAAAGTAAAGGTAAAGGCAGGGCTTTGATATCCACCATTAATTATATTTAGATAATATGTCAATATGCCAATGTTTTGATCATATTATGTATATCTAATGTTTGTCAACCTAAGGGCATGGGTGTATACTCCTTAAGCTATAGATTTTCCTAAGCAACGAGTTAGGCATGGGTGTATACTCTAACTTTTTTTATTCCTAAAGGATTTAGCACGGGTGTATATTAAGTTGTTCTTTAGGGAAGCATATATTTTATGGAAATCGACAAACACATGAGGCATAGAGCATGGGTGTATACTCCCGGTTCCCCATGTTGATTAACCCAAGAATCCGGTGTGGATTACTTTTGTTACTTATGTTAAACCCAGGACTCGGTCATCCAAATAGATTTAACTAACTAGTCCATACCACATGCATATAATGGCCAATCACATACATATGAGGAATTCATGAAAACGAGAATTAATCAAGTTAAATATCACAACATGATCATCACAAAGGAGCCAATATTGAAATATTAAATAAGCATAATTAGGGCTTCAATTTAGCCCTCCTTAAGATTTAGTTACACATAATTAAAATAAAAAGAAAAGAGAAGGGAAAGAAAGAACCGAAAACCGTTCTTAGAAGTAGCCTCCAAATTCCTCTCCCCAAGTTGTGCCTTTTCTAAGGATGTCTCCTTGAAATTGTCTCTCAATTGTCTATTGAATTGTCAGGCTTAGAGGACTATTTATAGGGCTTAGGAGAGTCCTAGAAGCCCTAAAATCCTAGGAGTTTCGGAGATTTAAGTTCAAATCCAATTAGGATAAAGAAAACCTAAGTCCAAATCGGAATAGGATTCGCCCAGAATTGCGGTCCTGTATTGCGGGGAGATTTTGGCATTGCAGCACTCCGAATTAGGAAAATGCTATTTCAGAATAATTTCTATCATTTTGAGCTATCTTTCCAATGTAGCTTGAATCACCTCAATCGGATATTTTAGCTGAAAGTTATGGTCAAAATACCAAGACATATGCAGAATCCAATTTTGAATCAAATCCGATTTGACTCCAGTTTGAGAAATTCCGAATTAATCCTTTTCTTTATTTGATTAAACTTAACCATGATTGGCTAAGCTTAACCATATCTTCTAGGTCTTCCCAATTTGCCCTTTAAGCTTGGAACTTTTCCGAAAACGCTTTCTTTTCTTCCAAAAACCTATAAAACAAAGAAAATACAATAAGGAAGTAAAATGGCATGAACTAACTAAAACTAAAGGATTAAAACATGTAAGTTAAGGGCTAAAAATATGAATATTTTGGCACTTAACAACATTTTTTTGACTAATCATTGGCATGTAGCTCCCACATTTTTCAGTCCGAACGGCATGACTTGATAGCAATACAAATCTATGTCGATCACGAAAGCTATTTTTTCTTGGTCGGACTCATGCATGGAAAT
>NC_081544.1:4331156-4336236 GCF_901000735.1 Corylus avellana | reverse complement strand
AGGACTTGAGTTCTTTCTTCATGGTTGGGTCTAGTTGGGACCTAATTTTGATAACTCTGTCGGGTTTGCCGACCAAGAATTCCTTAAGATCTTCGACCGGTTCACCGCCCTTTAATTGCTATCTTTCCTCCTTGTTTGCGTTCCCCAGGGCTGGGATTTTTGGGCATTTTTTCATAGAAATGTTGTAACATTGTCGGGCCGCCCATTGATCACCCCTAATTTCCCCGACTCCGTGATCCGTTGGGAATTTCACCTTGAGATGCAGAGTTGACGTGATGGCTCTTAGTTCATAGAGAGCCATCCTCCCGATAATGGCATTATAAGCGGAAGGTCGGTTGACCAACAGAAAACGTACCATGATAGTTGCTTGTCTTGGATAGGACCCAACTGTGACCGGTAGCTCAATTGATCCGACCGGTTGTACTTGTTCCCCTGTGAATCCCATCAAGGGGCAGTTTGTTGGGACGATTTTCTCCTATCCCAGATTTAGCTTCTTAAATACAGACCAATATAGGATGTCTGCCAAGCTCCCATTGTCCACCAGGATGCGATGCACGTTATGATTTGCCATTGTTAGGGTGATAAGCCAAAGCGTCCATGTGTGGGTGCAAGATACCCAGGTAATTCGCATCTGAGAATCCAATCACCATCTCGCTTCTTCGGGACTGCTTCACGGGCCTCCCGATAGTGTAGACTTCATGAGAGCCTTCTAGTTGATGGGCGTAGGCCTTCCTTGCTCTCCCTAATTCTCCTCCTCCGGCGAATCCACCATTTATGGTGCGGATTTTCGGGAAGTTAGCTTGGTGTTGGAGCTCATGGGTTAGGCGCTCTGGCCTTCCTCTATGCTCTTCCCGTCTTGTTCTCTCTTCCCAAGGATACCTATTTTGGTTTCTGTGGTTGGAGCTTCCCGTTCTTGCGGCTGCTAATTCCTAGGAGAATGGTAGTTTATTTCTCGAACGTAGTTTTCCCGAGGTGAAGCCGCTCTCCGTTGTTCTCTCAAGAATCGCACAAGTTTACCATTTTAGATAAACTTTTCAATGAGGTGCCGTAAGGTGATGCAGCCTTCTGTGTAATGCCCATTGACCTCATGGAACTCGCAATAACGGTTTGAGTTCTGATTCTGCGGGGCCCTGGGAGGTCTTCGATATTCCTGATCCTTCTTGATCTCCATTAGGACCTCGAAAATGTTGACATTGAGTGGAGTGAAGTTGTGATTATTAAACTTTTTCTTGAAGTGTTTTGGGGCGTCGAACCCCTATAGATTTTTCCTCCTCTTTTCTTCCAGCTTCTTAGGAGTCTTCTGGGCCGACCTTATTGCCGTCAAGGTCTCCTCTTCATTAATAAACTCCTCTACTTTGTCCAGTAGCTCCTGGAGGCTATTTGGCTGCCTTCTCGCGATTTTCCTCACCACGGGCTCCTTGTGCGAGATTCCGTTGTAGACGGCAGAGAAAATTACACAATCCGTAGGATCTTCCACTTTCAACTTCTCGATGTTGAACCGAATCATGAATTCCTTTAAACTCTCCCCTTCTCGTTGGTGGAGCGTCAATGGGTACCCAGACGGTTTCTTCCTTTCTATGGAACCTAGGAAATGGGTGAGAAAAATTCGAGCTAAATCTTCGAAGGTAGCCACGAAATTAGGTGCTAAGCTTCGGAACCATTCCCTAGCGTTTCCCAAGAGTGTAGTCAAGAAAGCTCTGGATGCTATCTCGTTGGGAAGGGCATACAGCATTAGATGCATCCGGTAGTTCTTCAGATGCTCGGTTGGATCTTGAACTCCACTGTAGCTCAGGATTTGTGTTGTTTTGAACTTGTTGGGAAATGGAAGATCGATTACCTGTTTGGTGAAGGGCGTCTCTGTCCCAGTGAAGAGCTTGCTCACCACTTCTCCATGGCTTCCAGCTTGGTTTTAAGCTCCGCCAATGCTTTGTCTACCTCCCCTTACAGAGCCGTGATTGGTTGTGGTTCCACCGTTTTGCGGGAGTTCTCACCTCTGCGAGTATGGCTGCGTGGGGGAGGGAGACTCTCGCCTTTATGGCTTTGACCGTCAGAGTGGAGGTCCTGGTCATCGGAGTGATGACTGTGGTTTCTTTGCCCATCTGATTGTTCAGCGTGATTGACTTGGGATAGAGACGGAAATCGGAGTCGCAGCTCCTCATTTTGCGAGATCAGAAGCGCTATTTGTGCTTCGAGAGAAGCGATGCGTTCCTTGTTGCTGGCGTTCTGATGCGCTGGTGATGGCCTCTGATTGTCTTGTGCTGGTGGTTCTTCGGTGTGAGCTCGGCTTCTTGAACTTGTATTCACCATTGCTACGGATATTTGTTTTTGTAAGATCGAATAGTCGTTCCCACAGACAACACCAAACTGTTGAAGCAATTTCTGGCACGATGAATTCAAGGGAATCCAAGTCTCAAAGCTACGCCTTTCGTGGTTCACCTTTCTGTAAGCCTTTTAGTAAACCTACAAAACCAAAGCACACGTTAAGAGGATGCGCCGGGTGTTGGCCGGCGGTTCCTCCTCCAATGCTTAAGTCAGTATGTATATTAGCTTAGTATGTGTATTCGTGGTCACTCATACCTTCGGGGTAAGGCGCGAGGCATCTTTAAGAGTAGGATCTTAACCGTCCCAATGATCCTGTTATGCGTGAGCTGTGTAAGTTGCCGAGTCTTGTCCCTGATATGATAGATGTATCCGGACGTTAAGTGCGAGAGGTTCACTGTGACCCCATACCTGGACCTTGGCCATCCGAGAGCATATGGGACGATGTCGTATCCATTGCTTTGGATTGGGCGCATTTGGTGAGCCCATTTGGATGTGCCGGGCTTTCTTGGGCTCATGGGCCTTTGACCCGTGGGCTCGGGCGATGGGTTTATGTGTAACACTATTGATAGTTTGGCGGGAGAGACATTGACAATAGGACGATAGTTTGAGAAGGTAAATTTTATTTTTCCCTTATTTTTGAGAACCCAATTTAAAAGAAATGTTTATCCCATTTTAACCCTTTTAACACTTTAAAACGCCTTGTCGTTTTAGCAGAAAGTCTTACACGAAAAAGGTATAAAAGGTATAAGTGGCATGTGTTCTTTGAAAGGGATTTTGTTAGAGCTCATTACTTTAATCTTGAACCACTAACACAGGGGTTTTGACATCACCCTTCAAAAAGAATTTAAAGTTTCATTCACTTAACAAATAAAATCGAGTTGCTTTTACACTTGTTTTCTTTGTTTCATTTCTTTGCCCTATTTTCTAATCATAGGGGCTTCTCAATCTGCGTGAGCTCTTTTGCCACATCAACCATATGACATATCAGGCCTTTCTTCACCTTTCCCTTTAATGCATGCCAACACTAGTGCTAAAAAAGCTTCCACTTGTTGCACTTGTCCATCTCCTCCTCCCTCTGTCAGAATATTAGGATCCATAATTTTAGTTTTTTGATATTTTTCAACATGATCTCTCATATAATCTACTAATGACCAATAATTTGGTGCCGAAGCAATATTTATAGCTTTTTCCCCGCTTAAGAAAACAAGTAAAAACACACCAAAGCTATGAACGTGGGTTAGAGTACCCAAATGTGTTTTTCACGCCATCATTTGTGCTCAACCTCACAACTTTAGTCATATGCATGCCAAAATTCATCACCTTGTACACGAACAATACTGCCCTTTATTATTATTGAAAACAATAAGAATACTATCATCATTCTTCAATCATATGACTCTAAGGGCCTGTTTGAAATTACGTTTGAAGAGCCTAAAAGTGCTTCCAATACTCAAAAAGCCCGTTTGAAGAAAAAATTAATCGTTTGGTAAAAAGAATTAAAAGCGCTTTTAAGGGTCCAAAAAGCCTAAAAATGGCCAAAAAGCACTTTTGACAAAAGCTTAAAAATGAAGCTTTTGCCCAAAAGTTCTTTTTGACTTAAAAGCTCTATTTCTCAAACGCAATCCCAAACATGCTCTAAGTGAAAATTTCTCTTACAGTTTTAGCATTGAAAGTGCCACATTACATTTCAAAAGTGCCTAAAGAAACAGTCTTACATAATGAAAAACGCTTAATGACTCTAAAAACTTGTTTATCACAATTTATGTGGAATTAATAATATGAAGCAATAAAAAATTAAATCACCAAAATATATAAAACAGTAAATCATGCAGAAACAAATATTTTGGTGACAAAGAGAAAACCTTTTAGAAAATGCTCTAAAAGTAAATCCTCTCGAAAATGCTCTAAAAGTAAATCCTCTCTGAAGCAACCAATGAAGCGCACAATCAAAACTAACAAAAATCCTCTAAGAGGAATAATCGAGCTTACACAGATTTTCTCTCTAAGCTTAGCCTCTCACGTAACCTAGCCTCCGATTTCATGCATCTCTCTCTTAAATGAGATGTATATATATCGTACACCAAAACCCTAGACACCGACACACTTAAAATCACGTTTTGGGGCATAACACTTACGAGGTGTGCGGATAGGTTAGTGGGCTATTCGGACAGGGCCTTGAGGAGGACAAAAACTGATTTTTTGGAACTACTGTTCCATAGGGGGAGGGCCTGCCCGGACAAGGCATGCAATGGGTGAAACCTGCATTTTTGAAATGCTGTCCAGCCAACCTTAATCAACAACTCCAATCGATGTGCGTTTGTGGTCCAATTTAACTGAAACTTTATAGGGATGTTCATGAAACATGAATCCTCATTGTGAATGGTGGAGATTGGATTTTGAGCATTCTATATCAGTGTTTGAGCCCGTAGACAATAGCCTTTGCATTTTGGAACCGAATTAAGCTAACAAAAATACAAACAAACTCCCCCTTTCGCAATTCGGTGACAAAACTAATATGCCAAGACATTCCAACATTTTCCATCTTTACTCCCCCTTTTTATCACAGAATGACAAAAAGTTTTCATGTTTCCTGAAACACTTCACAAGATACCTCAAGGCATATGTGGAACATGAATAACACATGAAAAACTCATGATCACATATAAAGGAAAAATACATGAAATTTAATGCGGATCATGGAGGCACATCAACACAAACTCCCCCCTCAATGTATAACTCATTTATCAACAAGAAACTG
>NC_081544.1:4326609-4331056 GCF_901000735.1 Corylus avellana | reverse complement strand
CATGTATTTCACAATGAATATCCCAAATATGCAAAATATACATGAGACTAGAAATGGTAAGAAACTCATATTGCTTAACCCAAGCAAAGAAAAATGTTTCATTCAACCCATGCTAGTGTGATGTGTGAGTAAGCCATTCAAAGAGAAAAAATTATAAGTTACAAAATGAGGAGAAATATTCACCACCATAAGGTTTTGACAAATATATTAAATTAAAAGTCAAACCTTATCATATTAGGGCCTAGCCAATTCCCTAATCAGTACATTTCTTTATAAAACATTTTGCAATAAGTTTGACACATTGGAAATAAATTTCATATGGAACATGATCTTTTGATTTGTTTCACTATATTTTTCTTTGAGAAAATGTCCTTAAACAATTGATATCACAAAAGAGAAATACTGGAATTTTAAGTCTCTATAACTAACTACAATGTGATGCTCAATTTGAAAAATACAACTTTAGTTAAAAAAACTCAATATAAGCTACCTAACACTTTCACATTTAAAGCTGAAATTGCCAAGAAATTGCTTAAACAGTAATAAGAGAATAAGTATAGGTAACAAAATTCTATAAACTTAAGCTTTTAGGTAACCACAAAAACAAGTTCATTGAAACAAATTTTTATCTAATGTATATTAAGAACATTCCAAGATGCAAGGAATTAAATCTATGAAAGCAACATGAGAAATTAATGGACTATCAAGGTGCATAAAACAAAAGAAAGAAAAGAAAACAATCAAAGAAAAATATTTTTGTCTTTTTGAAATTTTTTCACAACGAAATGCACACACACCCAAAAAAAAAAAAAAAATCAATTCAAATAAAATAAAATAAAACTAAAAATAACAAAACATAGCAAAAGAAAATAACATGCTCTAGGATATTCATAAGAATGCATGACTACCAATCCTAGGCATGTGGGTGACTCACCTAATATAAGGTGAGATCATCACCACTCCTCCTCAAGGGGTGAATGGTATCATCCTTCCTAGCATAGATAGCACTTCTCTCGTCATTATGACCAAACCCTCGCTTTCTTTCCTACAATAGGAATTTTCATTTATATGCACATGACGTTTCAATTTAAAACAATTGGGTTGAATATGACCAACTTTGCCACAATGATGACAAGTGGGAACAAACCTTTGAGAATGTTGTCTTTTATGAGGAGGTATATATATTTAGACTTTGATCTAGGTAAACACGACTCCATATCACATTTTTCTTTCTTAGGAGAAGCCGAGTTTTTCCAAAGTTTTTGAGATTTAAACTGAAAACAGTTTGGTTTGATGTGACCAATAATCCCACAAAGGTGGGAGGTAGGAACAAACTTAGCTTGAGTTTGTTTCTTACAAGATGTCTTGGATTTGAGTTTTACACAATTATTCAAACAAGAAGTTTTACCCTAATCCAAACAAACTATATTAGTCTTGATTTCTTTAACATTCACAGGCTTAACAAACAAGATATTTCTGTCAGATTTAGAAGTATGTGAAGTAGAGCTACTAACATTATCAACAATCATAGAAATCCCAGAATTATCACTATCAGAATTCTGAGTATGCATTATTTCCCCAACGGAATTGCCAGAGAATTTTTCCAATTGAGTTTCAGACACTTTTAATTTATTCTCTAACAAATCAACTTTAGAAACTAGAACATGATTTTCAGATCTTAAAGAATCAATTAAGACATGTGATTCAGAAAATTTAGTTACTAAAAATTCTTTCACATATTCAAGATCTTGAAAACCCTCCAAACAATTTGTGTATTTATGTCTCAAAAATGTGAAATTTTCCAACAAATTGTTGAAGGATTTTATAAGTTCATATTCCCCTTGAGGTGTATTCATAGCAAACAAGGAGTCAAAAGATCTCACTCGGGAATTTAATCCAAACAGAGTGAACCCCCTTTGATATCAATTGAAAAACGCTTAACGACTCTAAAAACTTGTTTATCACAATTTATGAGGAATTAATAATATGAAGCAATAAACAATTCAATCACCAAAATATATAAAAAAGTAAATCATGCAAACACAGATATTTTGGTGACGAAGAAGAAACCTTTTAAAAAACACTGTAAAAGTAAAACCTCTCCAGGGCAGCCAAACCTAGGAAATAACTATCAAAAGATTATCCAGAGATTACAGACACTAGGAACACTTACAACCCTTTGCAAGACCTTGGCTCTGTAAGATTGATAAGCTTACAACTCGTCTCCTTACTCACAATATTCTTCAACGTGATTCTCCTTTACCGGACCCTTCCGATAGACTTCCAATGAAGCGCACAATCAAAACTAACAAAAATCCTTTAAGAGGAATTGAATAATCAGGCTTAAACAAATTTTCTCTCTAACCTCAGCCCCTCACAAAACCTAGCCTCCGATTTCAAGCATCTCTCTCTTAAATGAGATGTATATATATCGCACACCAAAACCCTAGACACCGACACACTTAAAATCATGTTTTGGAGCGTAACACTAATGGGGTGTTCGGACAAGTTAGTGGGTTGTCTGGACAGGGCCTTGGGGAGGACAGAAACTGAGTTTCTGGAACTGCTGTTCGGACAGGGCATGCAGTGGGTGAAACTTGCATTTTGGAAATGTTGTCCAGCCTTGATCAACAGCTCTAATCGATGAGTGTTTGTGGTAAGATTGAGATGAAACTTTGTAGGGATGTTCGTGACATGTGAATCCTCATTGTGAACAGTGGAGATTGGATTCTGAGCATTCTATATCAGTGTTTGAGCCCATAGACAGTGGCATCTTTATTTTGGAACCGAATTAACATTACAAAAAAAAGATATTTTTTGACGTGTCTAAGGAGACACGTCAAAAAAAAAAAAATTGTTGACGTATTGGATTTTAACACGTCAAAAGTTTTTAACGTGTCATCATAACACGTCAAAAACGTTTGACGTGTTAATTTGACACGTCAAAAACTTTTGACATGTTAATTTGACGCGTCAAAAGTTTTCGACGAGTCATCTTACCACGTCAAAACATTTTGACATGTCTAACCAACATGTCCAAAAAAAAAAAATTAACATTTGTAAATAATTAGGTAATAATTGATATAAAAAATATGTATTAAAAAACAATTAATTTTAATTGGCATAAAAAAATTAAATTTGATTGGATAGAAAAATTAAGTTTATAAAATTAAGTTTCCTATCCAATATGATAATTATCATATTAGTATAAATTAATTGGTATATATATACGTATATATATCACATGCATGCCAATTAATATCACATGTGTGTATATATATATATATATATGTGTGTGTGTGTGTGTGTGTGCGCGCGCGCGCGTGTGTGTGTAAATGCATAATCATATATATGATATTAATTATCCTATGCATGCATAATCATTCTATATATTGTATACCAATTAATTTAATTATCACATGCATGCATATAAATCAACCATTTCATGAACATGATATTATCATGCATAATTCAGTCTAGTAATATTAATATGATAGCCATATTAATTTCTTAAAAATATATAAGACATACTGAATACATTTATTTTATAAGACCCTCAAACCTCATATGAATTCGGCCAACACAAAATATGTGGTCGGTGAGTGGATACATCTAATTATCTATACATGTATAGATAATATTCTAGATGTACATCTAGAATATTAATTTATTTATTCTCTAATTAATTGTAATTGTGTGGTATGGATAACGTAATATATAAAATAAATATAATTTTAATAGAAATTATGTGATAGAGTAAATATAATTTAATAGAAAATTTTAATAAAATTAAAATAAATATAATTTATAATATTTTAAATAAATTATAATATAATTAAATATAATTTTATATGTTTTTGACGTGTTGTATTTTAACACGTCAAAAACTTTTGACGTGTTAATTTAACACGTCAAAAACTTTTGACGTGTTAATTTAACACGTCAAAAACTTTTGACGTGTCCAAGTTTTTGACGTGTCTAACCAGCACGTCAAAAAAATGTATTAAAAAACAATTAATTTTAATTGGCATAAAAAATTAAATTTGATTAGATAGGAAAATTAAGTTTATCATATTAATTAGTATAAATTACTTGGTATATATGTATACGTACGTATATATATATCACATGCATGCCAATTAATATCACATGTATATATATACATATATGTGTGTGTGTGTTTGTTGTATATATGCATGCTCATTTTATATATTGTATGGCAATTAATATAATTATCACATGCATGCATCTAATTCAACAATTTCATTAATATTAATTTGAACATAATATTATCATGCATATATCAATCTAGTTATAATATTAATATGATAGTTGGCCATATTAATTTTTTAAAAATATATATTAAAACTACTCAATACATTTATTTTATAAGACCCACAAACCTCACATTAACTCGGCCAACACAAAATATGTGGTCGGTGAGTGG
>NC_081544.1:4319914-4326509 GCF_901000735.1 Corylus avellana | reverse complement strand
TAGGATAATATTGGAATAAAGACGTCCTACTTATCTCTAGAAGATGACGACTTAAGATTATCTTTACATAATATCTGTTGAATGTTTATCTTTACATGATAGCTGTTGAGTTTTATCTCAACTCTGGACTCTCAAACCAATTCAAATAAGAAGATCCAGTCCAAGTCTACTTCATCTCCCCGAGCCTATAAATAGGTCACTACACAAGGTACTAAAGGATCTTAGATCTTAAATACTGAAATATTCTCACATATTATTGAGTTAGAAACTTTCTGACTTTGGCATCGGAGTGTCCCCGGGGACCCCCTTGACAATATTACATTTTTTGTAGTGATTTGGAGTGCACGACAATGTATTGAAGACCCCGAAGAAAGCGCATCCACCGTGTTGAAAACTGTTCTAACAATATTAATTATCCTATGCATGCATAATCATTCTATATATTGTATACCAATTAATATAATTATCACATGCATGCATATAAATCAACAATTTCATTAATATTAATTTGAACATGATATTATCATCCATAAATCAGTATAGTAATATTAATATGATAGCCATATTAATTTTTAAAAAATATATAAGACATATTGAATACATTTATTTTATAAGACCCGCAAACTTCACATGAACTCGGCTAATACAAAATATGTGGTCGGTGAATGGATTATTGAGCCCTCATTACAAAATATATTTAATTATCTATACATATAGAATATTAATTTATTTATTCTCTAATTAATTGTAATTGTACGTGTTGTACGAATAATGTGTTATATAAGAGGAAAAAATTATATAATAGAATAAATATAATTTTAATATAAATTATATGATAGAGTAAATATAATTTTAATAGTAATATAATTTATAATTATATTTAAATTAATTATATTTATAATTATAGTTATAATTATAATAATTATTATAGTTTTTACGTGCCACTTGGGGCACGTCAAAAGCTTTTGTGGCACGTCAAGAAGCTTCCTCGGGAAGGCAGCTGCGCCTTCCTAGCTATCTCCCTACTTTTTTCTTTTTTTTTTTTCTTTCTTTTTCTTGCATCTTTTCCCTATTTTTTTCTTCCTCCCTCCATGAACCCTGCACTCCCCAGACCTCCTATTTTTTTTCTCCATTGATCAACCCAGCCGGTCACCTTTGTAGCATTTCTCTCACCGCGCGTGTCATCTCAGTCAGCCCGGCCGTTCTCTCTCTTCTTCACGTGGTAGTTCTCTCTCTCGCCGGCGCATATCACCGCCGCTGCTCCCTCTGGCGACCACAACCTCAAGCTCTCTCATGCGTTCTCCAACTCGAGTATCAAGTATATATATATATATACACTAATTTATTTATTTATTTATTAGATAATTAAATAAATTGTATAAATATGTAATTTACAGTGTATATTATTATATATTGTTGATGTAGTTATATTAGCAAATTAATTTTACATGTTAGCTAATTAATTTATTTGCTTAAGAATATGTTTTGTAATATTACTTGTTTGACATATATGTTTTGTATATGGTGAGAATATTGTTTAATGTATTTCCATGCATGCATGCACAATTACGTACCCTAATAGTTTGAAATTAGGCTTTTTTGGGGGAATTTTGCATTTAGATTTAGACCCATATTTTGTGTAGGTTTTGCTTTTGCACCTTATCATAACCCAAAAAAAAAAAAAAAAAAAAAAAATAAAAGAAGCATCTATTTTGAAGTTAATTAATGTTTAGATTTTGAAATTTAGAATAAGTATGTAAATGTTAAGAACGAAAAAAGAAAGTAAAAAAAAAAAAAAAAAACAAATAACATAGGTAGGTGGTTTGATTTTATCTACAATACTTCCCATACAAATGTATAAATGTTATAATAAACGAAAAAAAAAAAAAAAACATTTAACCTAGCTAGCTATATTTAATTTATGTAGAGTCCATATATATAAAAAAATTAATTTAGGTCTTACAAATTTAGATTATGTAAATGTCATAAAAAACCAAAAGGAAAAAATTACAACAATTTAAGATAGCCACATACATTTTAACTAGGGTCCCATGTATAAGATAGCCATATACATTTTATGTTATTTCTTTCTATATTGATTGGTTATTGTGGTGCATATTTTATCTATTATATAAATAATTAATTGTGTGCGTTATGTGTTTCACAGGTTGACATGAGTACCAGGGGGAGGAGTAGACGACGGGGGACCCATACATATAGACGAGCCGGGGTATAGACCATTACTTCCTGAGCATGGGGAAGGGTCTCAGCAGGTTCCGTATAATACGGACGCCGCATTTGATCTTGGTACTCTGGTGCCAACGATGAGCGAGATGGGGGTATGTGCTCACGGCGAGGTAGAGCGGTTGTTCCCTCCGAGTTAAATAGTGGCCCATTCAGTGAGCCATTGCATCCGGATGACAGCGAGACACAATACTATGGGGAGGACGTGGATGATGGCTCAGGTGACTTGGAGGCCGATGATCTTCCAGAACAGTTGGACGTTCACCAGCTCCGGACAATAAGTATATATGCTTAAAATTTCAATATTGAATACGCATAAAATTTATGTAGTAACTATTGAATTCCAAATAATTAACATTTGCAATTATTAATATTTTAGGCATTGGGCGAGATGGGGAGACCCAAGTTCAGGTGGTAACAATCCCACCATCGAACAAGAAGTGGGATGTCCCGCCCGGGCAAAAAGTCGTGTGCGAGTACAATAGGGCGTGGCAGCCCGTAGGGTTTAGCGCGATGAAATTTCGACCGTCGACCGGCAACATCATAAGGACCAGGAACTACGTAAGACTACGGGATGAATGGGTGGATGTACCTCCCCGTACGAAGGAGGACGTATGGGACGCCTTGATGATATGGTTAAACTATTTTTTCTATTTTTGCACATGTATTTCAATATTTTTAACGTTGTTAATGCGTGAATTATACGCCTAATTTTTTGAACATGTGCAGAATGAGTTTTACATCCCGCCTAAGTACAATCTGGAGGCGATTAAAAGGGACGCGTTCAAAGACATGGCGAGTAAACTAAAGAGTTGGAGACACTCTGCAAAACGTTCGTTAAAAATCGTGGAGGGCGATACTTCAGACACCGTGAAGGCGAGAATGGGTGAGGATGCCGTTAGGGCATACGACGCCGAGGACTTGAATGTCTTGTTGCCTAAATGGTGTGACCCGAAAAATCAGGTAGGTCATGAGTGTAGTTGAATTAATTGTAATTGTGTAGTTTCATTAATTGTAATTGTGTTAAGCTTGACATTTTAATGATGGTATTCATGTAGAAGTATGCTGCTTACATGAAGAGATTGCAAGCTAAAAACAACACATCACACTGCACCGGGTCGATGAGCTTCGCTAGGGTGACACATCAAGAGGTATTTGTCTTATTTACCCCATATATATATATAATCGGTTGTTTAGGTCTTTATTCTATTGTTTTATTTTTTGAGTGAATTTTTTTTTTCTATGCAGTTCCTATCTTCGGGCACTACTCCCACTCGAGCTAAAAATTACATCACGACACACACGAAGAAGGATCGTAGCTATCCAAATAAAGTGGTCAGGGAGAGATGCGTAAGTACTTATCGATATATATTTTGATAAATTATCTATGACATACACTTAATTCCATATATGAGATACTAACTTGTTTTTTAATGTACAGGAGAGGATACAAGAATTGCTGCCCACTGACCCGGCATTGACACCGACCATGACTGAAGGGACGGTATGGTGGACACCTAATGATGCCTATGCTCAGGCGCACGGAAATAAGCCGGAGTATGCTGGCAGGGTACGACAGGTGGGTCCGAATGTGCTGCCGGTGCGAGACAACATACATTCGTACTATACACCGTCCCAGGCACGGTCTCAGAATTCTTGGGGCTCCTCGTTCACACATATGACGGATAGAATTAGAAAACTGGAAAAAGAGCGGGCAGAACAAAAACGTGGGATGGATGAGATGGCCAAGCAGATTGAAGAACAAAAAGCTCAGATGATAGAGAAAGATGCCGCCTTTGATGCCTGTTTCCACTAGCTTGAGGCCATGTTCGCGTCGACCTCTGGATCTAAGCCCCACTGAGATAAATGATATATTTTGAGTTGTTTTTGTAATAGTTGTTAAATGTTAGAAACTCTTACTTTTCACAGAAGTCCCAATTAGCAACGCTTTATTACGGGAGTCCATTTTAAAACTAATGTATATTTGCGTCACTGTATAGATTAATTTTGAAGTTTTGTATTGATTATTATTAGTTCACCACTCATTTGCAGGTAATGCAGATTAAGCGTTGCGAGATGATTGTATTGATCAGTTGGGTTCGTCAAACTATATGTTTGTTGAGACAGATTGGAACTTATTTCTAGTAGATAGTACATAAGTGTTAGATTGCATATTTGTTTTGCCTTGTGTTGGAACGTGTTGGAAATTGTATATATTTGTTTTGTTATGTGTTATGTTGGAACATAGTATGTATGTTGGAATTTTGTTTAATGAAGTTGTGTTGGAATTTCATACGTATTCAATGTATTAGAAATTGGATATTGGATATATATTGGATATATATTGGATATGTATTGGATTTTGGATTGGATTATGTATTGGATTGGATATTGGATTAGATTGGATATTGAATATTGAATTGGATTAGATTGGATATTGGATTGGATTAAATTGGATATTTGATTGTATTGGATTGGATTTATTGGATTGGATTGGATATTAATTGTATTGGATTAGATTGGATATGATATTGTATTGGATTGGGTTGGATTGGATATTGTATTGGATTGAGTTGGACTAGATATTGTATTGGATTGGCTTGGATATTGGATTGAGTTGGATATAGTATTGGGTTGAGTTGGATATATTGGATATATTGAATATTGTATTGGATATTGGATATTGTATTGAGTTGAGTTTGATATATTGTATTAGATATTGGATATATTGTATTAGATATTGGATATTGTAGTTGTAATTGTAATTGTATTTGGATCAGGTTAATTGTAAAATGGATCATGTTAATTTAATTGGGGAAAAAAAAAAAAAAAACCTTTTTGACGTGTCAAATGGAGTGACACGTCAAAAAAGATGCACAAATTTTTTGATGTGGCTTTTTTGCCACGTCAAAATATTTTTGACGTGCTAAAATCAGAAATATTTTTGATGTGGCAGAAAAGCCACGTCAAAAATATTTTTGACGTGGCAGAAATATTTTTATGACGTGCTAACTTCGCCCACGTCAAAAAATTTTCACATGGCACTATTTTTGACGTGCTAACTTTGCCCATGTCAAAAAATTTTCACGTGGCACTGTAGACACGTCAAAAATCAGAATTTTTTGACACCCCCCGTTTTAACCGGTGAAGAACGTCAAAAGGCCCACGTCAAAAGGGGTTTTTGACGTGTCAACGTCAAAAACTTCTAGTTAAAAACTCCCAACATTTTTGTTGTGTAAGCCAATAAAAATACTAACACATAAAACCCCCTATATCATGACAACACTAAGTAGAAGAAATTCCAACAGACTTTCTAAATAAAAGATAAATAATGTTAAGAATGAGATCGACAACAACATCAGCGACTAATATCAACTTAAACAGCCACGAATCACAAGCAAAAAAAAAAAAAATCCTATATTGACCAAATTTAGACGTTCCACAGAATCCCATCAAATAAATAGCAGCAAACCCAAAGTCAAAATTTCCCAATATTGAACCTGGCTTCCCATACCATCCACTCCTCAACCATTAAGATTCATCTCGAAGATTCATGTTGGCTTATGTTGGCTTAATTCGGTAAGCAAAACGGTGACCAAAAGTGCCAAGATTCATCTCCATGCAAGTGCTATCTGGATGGGAAGAAAGGCCGTCTAGATTCTCGAAGAAATCAATTTTTCCCGAGTGCCTTGTGTGTACCTTCGTTTGCAAGACATCCGAACAAGATCGATAAACAAGAAAACTCAAGTGCGTCGTTTGCAATCTCATTTGCACCCCGTCCAAACGCGCCGCACCAAGAAATCTATGAAGCAATTTTCCCTAGAGCCCTGTCCAGATGAGCACCCGCCTCGTCCGAACGGCAGTGTACGAGAACTTTGTTTTCTCATGTTATACAACGCCATATGGATGGCCTGTAGCTTCTAGGTCAATTTTACAATGTAATTGTGTTTTAACTAGACGAGGGGTCCTTAGGTTTTATAAATAGATCTCTACAGATCTATATAGATATGAATTTTCACCAGAGAGTTCGTTAGAGGCTATGCTTAGAGAGAAGAATTGCTGTGAGCCAAAGTATTCCTCTTAGAGGATTTTGTTAGTTAGATTGTGTGCTTCAATTGAGAAGTCTATTGAAAGGATCCGGTAAATGAGAATCATGTTGAAAAATATTGTGAGCGAGGAGACGAGTTGGAGGCTTGTCAATTTTACAGAGTCAAGGACTTGCAAAGGGTTGTATGTGTTCCCAGTGTCTATAATTGTTGAACATCTTTTGATAGTAATTTTCTGGGTTTAGCTACTCTGGAAAGGTTTTACTTTTAGATCGTTTTCTAAAAGGTTTCCTTTTCGTCACCAA
>NC_081544.1:4299127-4319814 GCF_901000735.1 Corylus avellana | reverse complement strand
TTTTTATTTAAATCTAAAATAATATTTTATTATTATTTTTAGTTAGTGGACATGTATCCTATTTGTGGCTTTAAGATTTCTAAGAAGAAATCCTAGCCATAGACTGGATATTCTCGAGTCCAAAATAGACTGGAGAGGATTTTATTTCCTACTTATTCTAGTGGACTTAGGATAAATGAGAACTTAACTATAGGGCATAGGCCATAGGATAACATAAAGATTGGATAAATCAATACAAGTCTAGAATTACTTAAAAATAAAATAAAATAAAATAAAAAAAGGTCTAGAAATTACTAAGGGCGTTGTCTTGATAAGAGACATTCCCAAAGAACAAGATTTTTAATTGAAAAATAAAAGAAAATAAAAATAAACACACTAAATGGCTTTGTAATCCGTCATATTCTGCATCAAGAAAAGGTCATATGGACTTGTCAATCCGCATGAGCTCTTTTGCCACATCAATCATATCAGGCCTTTCTTCACCTTTCCATCGAAGGCATGTCAAAGCTAGTGCTAAAAAAGCTTTCACTTGTTGTGCTTGTCCATCTCCTCCTTCCTCGCTAAAAATATTGGGATCCATAATTTTAGTGATCATCTGCTCGTTTAGAACATGTTCTCTCACATAGCTATAAATTAATGGCCTTATTTTCCAAGAAATAGCTTTAGCACTTTTCCCTGTTAAGAAAATAAGTAAAAGCATGCCGAAGCTATAGACATCACTTTTCTCGGTAACAGAACAAGACTCTAAATATTCAGGAACACAGTACAAAGACATAATATCCGTATCATCACTTGCATACGATTGGTGAGGAGGGATTGTTATGGAGACTGAGAAGTTGGAGAGTTTAGGAACAAAGTTATGGTCCAAGAAAATGGAGGAGGGTCTTATATCCCTATGGATGACTGGCCTGAGAAGAGCAGTGTGGAGATACGTAAGTGCATTTGCAAGCTGCTTAGCAATACGCAACCTGATCTTCCAAGGTAGGAATTCTTCATCAGCTCCAAAACCTCCTTTATCATTGAGAACTCCATTTGCTGCGTATTCATGCACAAGAGCCGGTATAGGAAATTCTAAACAACAGCCTAAGAGCTTTAAAACGTTGTTATGGTTGCTCATCTGGGTTGCAATGACGATGTCACGTATAGCATAGGACCGAGCTTTATCCTCCTCCAAGGACGAGTACATGAACTTCTTAACAATGATTGGGCGATCATCTAGATAACCCTTATACATATCATAATTCAGATCAACAATATAATCATCCATATCAAATATGGTCTCCTTATTATGAAATGCACAATTTTGCATAATGTGAGTTGAATCGAAGTTGTTTGTTGCTGTGATGATCTCCTGAGCAGAGAAATTGCGAATGGGATTACATTTTCCATTACTTGAAGCAATCAGATCCTCTAATAAAATACCTCCATTTTTCAAAAATGATTTCTCTGCTTCTTCCAATCTTTTTTCCTCTTTTTCTTCCTTTTTATTCATTCTCAAACAAAAAAGCCCACCTAAACTCATGCTTGTCCTCTTAGACCCTGAAGATATAAAGGAAAATGAGATAAAAGAGAGATGAGGTTAAGCTAGAGACGGCTCAATAAAAATTGAGGTCTTTTGCAAAAAATTAAGATGGAGCCTTTTTAATTTTAAAATATTAATATAATAAAATTTTATCTTAAATATTCAAAAAAAATAATTTAAAATTCATTCTTCTAGCTTTTTGAAAGGTAAATTTAATGAAATTTTCATGTTAAAGATTTCTTAACATATTATATATTCTCGATAGATAATATTTGTACGATAAATGATTATAAGTTGGATTTATTTAGTTGGGTACAAAAACCAACTATTATAAGTAAGATTTTAAACATGCTACATAACTTTTCTTTGTTTACTTTTTTTAGCTAAACCCTTATATAATTTCAAACGGCCTCAACCCTAACTAAGGAGTTGCTTCAAGTACTGGAGATGGTCTGGGGGACTATGATTGTTATTCTTATTAAGATTTAAGTCTCCTTGAATGGCCATGCTTCCTTCGCAGCGAAGCTGTGACTTACCTAATTTGTGTTGTTGAGGCATATTATTGCACGGGTTCGGGGTTTTCAAAGGTAGGTATACGTAGTGATTTTTTTTTAGGCCTTTTATTTTATTTTGAACTTATATATGCCCCCTCTTGACCCCTGAAAATTTCCCTTATTTCTGGGTAGAATTGTTTTTGCCACTGTGGTTGCCCACCCTCAATAAATCATCAAGGGCATCAACATTGCCGACAATATATAGCAAGTTGATGAAGAGTACGATTGAAAGTTAAATGGACAGTTTCGTTAAAGAACCTTCTAAACATAATGTTTCACTAAAGCATGAGCATGCGTTTTAATCTTCAGCGTTAGAATTTTTATTTATTTTTTCAGTGGCAGAGTTTAGACTAGCAGCAATGAAAAAATCATGCAGCAATTTCAAAGTACGAAAACTCATCAAAGAAAACTAAATAAATTAGGACTAAGCATGATAAAATAACTTTTAAGTTACATTTGTATCATCTAAATAATAATTAAATTTTGTTGAATTGTTTATTTATTTCGTTATTATGTTATTGATACTTTATAATTTTTTTAATCAATTTTTGTTCAACTTAGGTGAAGGAACCTAAATCCAGCCTCCCCCAACCCTCAAGGACGAGATTAGGCCCGGGTATCGGTCAAAACGGTCCGGTTTTGGCTTTTATC
Source organism: Corylus avellana (assembly GCF_901000735.1). Taxonomy (NCBI): domain Eukaryota; kingdom Viridiplantae; phylum Streptophyta; class Magnoliopsida; order Fagales; family Betulaceae; genus Corylus; species Corylus avellana. The sequence goes on along the minus strand of NC_081544.1, from coordinate 4,317,087 downwards.
GGTTATTAACCGATAATCTTCGGTTAAACGGTTTATTAACCGATACCGAATCAATAAGAATTTTAACCGAAATTATCGGTTATAACGGTACACGGTTAAACGGTTCGGTTAAACCGGTTAACCGATTTAATTAACCGTGAGCTTTATATTCATTTATTTGATTGGGCCAAAAATGAGTTTTTTTTTTTACTTTTGAGAGCTCAAATACTTTTTGTTGGGCTAAAATAACTTATTAAAAATGAGTTGTTTTAGTGCCCAAATATTTGTTTTTTAGACTAAAAATTGAAGCTTTTTTATATTGATCCACCACAATTTTTTTTATATTATAAAATACATTTTTTCCAAAGCAAATGGACTAATTAACATAATGAATGCTAATTAGACTAACAAAACTAGTTAATGAAAAATGCTTTCACCAAAGGCAAAGAAATCCCATCCAACGCCATCACTAAAAAAAAAATCAAACCTACCTAATCCCAAATTAAGATAAGGTTATATAGGTATATATATAACCCCAAAACTATGTCGTTTTAGCATCCCTACTTAACGGTTTATATCGGTTAAACGGTTAACCGATATGAAATTTCTAACCGGACCGAACCGAACCGATAAGCATACCAGTATAAAAAATTTAACCGATAAAGATATCGGTATATCGGTTCGGTCGAAACCGGTACAAGGCCAGTAATCGGTAACCGGTTAATCTGTCCACCCCTAGGCGAGATAAATGTAAAAGCTTCCACATTATCAGAAATAGAACAATACTAAAGGAGATAACCAATTTTTTTAAAAAAAGAAATCAACTTACAGGATTCGTGAATTTGTTTTCGCTTCTTGTTTGACTGTCTTTCTGGACCAGAGAAATTAAGATCGATCTGAGAGCTTTCTTTCCACTCTATGAAGAAGAGACCACGACAAAAATTATAAGTTTTCCAACAACTATCCAGACTGCATTGACCTGTCCCTCAGTCTGCCACTATCATTGTTGCCTTTATCCACTCTATACGCCTAATAATCTTCTTCTAAACCGTGTAGAGCCCACAGGGAAATAAGCTTTTTTCTTTTTCCTTTTTCTTTTCCTATCATTATGGTTGGTAATCTTGAGAAATGAGCGGTTCAAGAGATTTGCGAAACGAGGTTGTATCGGTGTTAGGGTTTGCATTTGCAACGAACATATTCTATGAGACTGAAACACAGACGACATAGATGGAAGATAGCAGCCGTATTAGCTTGGTAGCATTTGTAAATTTTGAAGAATCAGTGAAATCATGCATTTTAACGGGCAAAATTTTCCTTCAAAATTGGAAGATTTGTTTCTTTCAATTTTGTCTTTGCTATTTAAAAAGCATGTATTTCTCAGATGTAAAATGAACACATAGCATTTTTATAAATTAGATTAGAAAAACTTCTTTTAATCCAGTTTGGAGAAAATCTATCTTGGTGAAAAACCTTTTTAACACTTTAAAACGCCTTATTGTTTTTTTAGGAAAGTAAAGTACACATATATACCCTCTCAAACTACCATTCCATTGTCAACGTCTCCCCATCCCCCCAAAACTACTAATTGTGTCAATATCCCCTCTAAAGTCTAAACTACCTTCTTTTTTTTTTTTTTTATTTCTAGTTTTGTCTATATATTTTTTTAAAAAAACAAATCCTTATAAATTGGATTTTCTTTCTCTCTTTTTTTTTTTCCATTTTTTTTTTTAAATTCTATATTTTTTTATAAAAAAATAAAAAATAACAAATAACAAATAATTTTTTAAAACATACCCTTATAAATTGTTATTTTTTAATTTTTATAAAAAAATAATAATAATAATTTGAAGAGTTTTTTAATTTTATAAAGGGTATTTTTGTCCTTAAAAGGGACATTGACATTTTGTTGATAGCACAATTGATAATTTGGGAGAGTCATTGAAAATGGGATGATACATTGAAAGGGATAAGTATATTTTTCCCTTATGTTTTTTTCAACTGAGTTTAAAGGAAATCTTTATCCCCTTTTAACCCTTTTTAATACCTTAAACGCCATGTAGTTTCACCATAAAGTCTTATACGAAAAAGGTATAAGTGGCTGTGTTCTTTGCGAGGGATTTTTGTTAGAGCTAATTATTTAATCTTGAATTTGGTTCACGCAAGTGCATGCACCAATAACGCAGGGCGTTTTGACATCACCCTTTCATAGATGCTCAAAAAGAATTTCAAGTTTCATTCACTCAACGAACAAAATCGAGTTGCTTTTACACTTGTTTTCTTTGTTTCATTTCTTATAATTTGCCCAATTTTCTTAATTAACCCCCAAAACTACCAAATGTGTCAATGCCACCCTCTAAACAACCAACAAATGTCAATACCCCCTAAGAACACTTCTTGCAGCCTCACCAAATCTATTTTTTGGTTATTTTAGTGAGACAATTTAACCAAAATAGCTTAAATGTACACTTTTCAGCCTTATCACTTTAACCAAAAAAAAAAAAAAAAAGTTGTGAGGTAAACAGTACTCACAAAACTTAAAATTTACTATTTACTCACATATTCATTAAAAAAATATATTTTCTCTCTCTTCCTTTTTGCTTTTCATTTCTCTCTCATTTTTTTCTTTTTCTTTCCCTTTTTTATGTAGCCTCTCTCCCTTCTCTTTTCTTCTCTCTCCCTCTTCAATGAAATCAAAGTATATATTATGTCATATAATTGCATTAAATATTATTAATGTTGAATGATAGTAAAGATGAAAATTTTCATTTTTTTTTTTAAAAAAAAAAACAAAAAAGGAAAACTTTCCAGAATTGTTATAGGAGTGGAAATAAGCCGACATTACTAATAATCCAAAATCAATCATAAAAAACATTATCTTCTTCCAATATAAATTAAAACTAAGAAAATGAAGGAAATATTATAAAATTTTAAAAATATTACAGTTAGAATAAGACAAATATTCTTAAAATAGACCATTAGCAAACATTCAAAAATATAAAAGTTAAAGAAAGAATAAACAAATATTTGAAAAATAATATTTAAATAAAATAATAAAAGTTGATTGTTAAAGTAGTGAGACTGTTGTGTGTGCTCCAAAAATGTGAGTTGTTAAAATAATTAAAAGTGTACTTTTTGTTATTTTGGTGAGTAAAATTTAGTGAAGTTGCTAGGAATGCAAAAAAGCCAACAAAAAGACAAAAATAACCCTAAAAACACATTTTCACTTGTTTTTACACTTGTTTTCTATGTTTCATTTCTTTGACATATTTTCTGACCTTTAACGCATATAAACACTCGTCTCGCCACCCTGGTGAACTGAAGAATTGCAAAACATGTGTTGATTCTGTTTTGTTTTGGTTTTATATCCTCATTTACAAAATCTCACAAGATTAAGGATGTGATACGCTGGACAAGATTAAGGATGTAATACAACTTGATATATAGTGACATATATATATATATATATATTATATATATATATATATATATATATATATATATATATATTGTTGATTATCCAATGTCCAATGTGTTGGGGTCTTAAGCATCTGAAAATTTGGTAAATTGAACAAAAATTGTTAACCGATTTGGATGACTATTTGGAATTTCATTGGGCGGAGGGGAATATCGTTAAGTGAAGTTAGAGGGGAGATTAGGGGATTTGGGAGTAGGGGTGTAAACAAGCCTGAGCGAACTTTTCTTGTTTAGGCTCAGTTCGTTTAAATTTTACTCGAACTCGAACTCAAGCCTAAAAATCGAGCCCGAGCTCGAGCTCATAATAAATCGAGTCGAGCTGACTCTTCTATTTAATTTAATTTAATTTTTTTTTATTATAAATTTAAACTTCAAGTACTCTTAAACGGCTTAAGAAGCTAACTTGCATATAAGCATTTGCTTATCCTAACTAGTCAAGTATGGAGCCTGAGTCAATACAGCAAGGCATTTGGTTTCGAAGAGAGAAGATATGCATCCTTTTATAATAAAATGATGCTATTAAAAAAAAAAAAAAATCATCAATTTTTAATATTAATATGAGCAACTATGTAAACAACTTCCAATTCGAGCCTTATATGAGCTGCTCACAAGCCTAGCTGAGTCGAGCAAAGCTTGTTTCGTTTAATATTCGAGCCAGTATTTGTGTTCACGAAACTCCTCACTTAATAATTGAGTCAAGCACGAGCTGAGCTTATACGAGTCGAGTCCGAGCTCGCTAGCGAGGGCTTCGCTCACTTGACACCCTTATTTGGGAGGCATATGAGGGGAAGGTATTTCACCTTGCTGACGTGGAAATGAGTGACAAAGAGAGAAAGCTTACCTGGAGTCACATGTTTAATTTACCTTCATGTCAAGCCCACTGTGTTATTTTAATATTTTTGTAGTGACCAAGCAAATTGGACACATGTCGCTATTTAATTGGCGCGACATGTCAATTTTAAAAAATTTGTTAGTTTCTTTGTGTTTTTTTTTCTTTTCTAACCATGAAGAGTGATTAGGCCTGGGTATCGGTCAAAACAGTCCGGTTTTGGCTCTTATCGGTTATTAACCAATAATTTTCAGTTAAACAGTCTATTAACCAATACTGGACCAATAAGAATTTTAACCGAAATTATCGGTTATAACAGTACACGGTTAAACGATTCGGTTAAACCGGTTTAACCATGAACTTTATATTGATTTATTTTATTGGGTCAAAATTGAGTTTTTTTTACTTTTGAGAGCCCAAATACTTTTTGTTGGGCTAAAATAACTTATTAAAAATGAGTTGTTTTAGGGTCCAAATAATTTTTGTTGGGACCCAAATATTTATTTTTTGGGCTAAAAATTGAAGTTTTTTTATATTGATCCACCACAACTATTTTTTATATTATAAAATACATTTTTCCAAAGCAAATGGACTAATTAACATAATGAATGCTAATTAAACTAACAAAACTAGTTAATGAAAAATGATTTCACCAAAGGCAAAGAAATCTCATCCAATGCCATCACAAAAAAATAAATAAATAAATAAAACCTACCCAAACCCAAATTAAGATAAGGTTACATAGGTATATATATAATTCCAAAACTACATCGTTTTGACATCCCTACTTAACAGTTTATATCGGTTAAACGGTTAACCGATATGGAATTTCTAACCTGACCGATTAGCATACCGGTATAAAAAATTTAACCAATAAGGATATCGGTATATCGGTTACGGTTAATATCAGTTCGGTCGAAACAGGTACATGGCCGGTAATCGGTAATCGATTAATCTGCCCACCCCTAAGAGTGATTAATTACGTTTTATAATTGAGTGAGCAATTTGTCAAAACTTCAAACCACATAAAGCAAAAAAGTATTTATCCCTTTCTTTATCTATTTATTTTTTTTGAAGTGATTTATCCCTTTATTTGATAAGGGTTACTTATTTTAAGAATAGTAGCACTTAGGATTATGATTAGTTGTATCATTATCATTATCATTTTCGAATTAAGCTTATTGTTAGTTTGATTGTTATTTTTATCTTATTGTAAGTCTATTTAAAGGCATGCAAAATGATAATAAAATTATCCAAGAAATTTCTTTTTGACAACTTAAATTGTTAAGCGGTCAAGTTCTGTGACACCCCATAAAGTTAGTCCATATTGAGAATATGACTAATTCTAATTGAGTGAATAAATTATAGAGGTGTTAAGTTCCATAATGATTCCTTAATTATTACGTAAGACTAAGATTTATAAGTGATTTTATGATTGGTTGGGATTGCCGCATTGGATTCCGATCATTGTTTAGTGTGCCAATGTGGAGTTGTCCCCTCTTTCAAAGTTTGTTCGAACAAGGAGCACCCCTCACTAAGGAGTTGCTTATATATATATGCCCCAGCCTCTCTTCCCAATTATTGGTTTTCTTTGATGTTGATTGGGCTAGCTACTTAGATGATTGCACGTCTATTAGCGGGTTCCCTTTTTTTGTTTTTTTGTTTTGTTTTTTTTAATTGCTCTAATATGATCTATTACAGCTCCAAGAAACAGACAATTGTGGAGAAATTATGCAGTATAGAAGAATGAGAAATTATAAGTTGTTCACACTTACAAAACCTTTAAAGTTAATACAAACTCATCTAGACAAGTGACCCTTGTTGCCTTCTACCTCAGTAGTTCTCCCAGAACCTCATGAAACTTCTTCTATTGACTTCCCATGCTAGAACCTTTGACAAAGTTCTTTGATTCTTGATGAAAAAAAATCACAGCAACACTCTAAGAGAAAATAGCTCTAAAGCTCTAAATCCTTAAAATCCCCCATCTTAGCACAATATAGAATTTGCCGCCCTTAATTGCTTGAAAAAATAGTGCTTTGAAGATCCATATATATAAGCAACTAAGAATTAGGTTTCCTTGCTGAATTGGAAAACCTCAATTTGAAAATTCCAAGGTGGTTGTGTTCGGACGTTGCGTACTCATGTTTGAACGGACCTAGGGTTTTTAAGAACTCAAAGCTGAAATTGGAAACCCTAATACAGCTAAAGCACACGTCCGTTCAGACAGTCTTGATTCTCGCTCTAACGCGGTTAGATTAAAATCCTTCTTGACATGCCTCATTCGAACCACCATCGAACGGCCTTGCGAAAGCAGCTCTCTAGATTCACTATGTGCATCTCCCATTCAGACGGCCTACCAAACATGCAGCAAACAAAGCTCTTGGGTTTTACTGTGGACCGCATCCGTTTGGACAGACCTGCGAACGAGTTGCAAATGGAGCACACAACCTTTTCTTAAAACATCAGCAGTTTGGACGCATAGCGAACACTCCAACGAACGAGGCTCTCTAAAATAGTACTGAGGCTTGCCGTTCGAACCACATCGAACGTGCTTGCAACCTAAGCTTCAAAAGATGAAGAATTACAAAGTTTGAGCACCGGATTATCCAATATAAATAACTAACGATTGGGTTGAAAAAGCTTTATTCAATTTAATCTATTAACGTGATATCTATTTTTAGAACATGTGATTCTCACATTTATTTTTAATAGGATTAACAGTAAAAATCACATACTTTAAAGACATTCATCAATTTAATAAATTTTGTAAGAGGAATTTCAATTTTTTTTTTAGAAGACAAGTTTATCATTTTTATATTACCCTTTCATAGATGCTCAAAATGCTTAAAAAAGAATATCTCATTGAATAATTTAGAAAATATAACTCTTCATTGAATAATTGTTCATCGAATACATAACATTGTATAGGCTATCTAGTTATTCTAGTGGACTTAGGATAAAAGAGAACTATTACCTATAAGATAGCACAAAGATAGAATAAATCAATACAAGTCTAGAATTACTAAGGGCATTATCTTGATAAGAGATATTCCGAAAGAGAAGTGCTATGTACATACTCTCAAGTATTCGCTTCGTGAAAATGATAATTTTCATTGCTTGAAAGTTTGTGTAGCATTTCTCGTTCGAGAATACAAATTCTTCTTACAAACGGACTTGGATAAATAACTTCTTGCAAATAGACTTGGAGAAGGAAACTTCTTGCTGATGGAATTGGAGTTTGACACAAGGTGCTCTCTCTTTGCAGATGGAATTTTCATGAATCTTGGCTTGCACGATCTTTAATTGAAAAATAAAAGGCAATAAAAATAAAGACACTAAATGGCTATAGATAAATGGCTCTGTAGATAATCCGTCATATTCAGCACCAAGGAAAGGTCATATGGACTTCTCAATCCGCCTGAGCTCTTTTGCCACATCAATCATATCAGGCCTTTCGTTTCCTTTGTTTCGGGTGCATGCCAACGCTAGAGTCAAAAAAGCTTCCACTTGTTGCGCTTGCCCGTCTCCCCCTCCCTCCCTCAAAATATTGGGATCCACAATTTTAGTCCCCCGCTTATTTACAACATGATCTTTCACATATCTAACTAATGTCTGATATTTTCGACTCCAAACATCACTTTCATCTTTTTTCCCTGTTATGAAATTTAGTAAAAGCACGCCGAAGCTATAAACATCACTTTTCTCAGTAACAGAACCAGACTCCATATATTCAGGGTCAGAGTACACACTTGTGTATTTCCGGCCATCACTTGCATGCGATTGGTGAGGAGGGATTGTTATGGAGATTGAGAAGTTGGAGAATTTAGGAACAAAGTCTTGATCCAAGAAAATGGAGTGGGATCCTATATCCCTATGGATGACTGGCCTGGAAAGGGCAGTGTGGAGATATCTAAGTGCATGTGCAAGCTCCTTAGCAATCCGCAACCTAATCTTCCAAGGTAGGAATTCATGATCATTGAGAGGTCCATGTGCTGCGTATTCATGCACAAGAGCAGGTACAGGAAACTCTAAACAGCAACCTAAGAGCTTTAAAACATTCTTATGATTGCTCATTTGGGTTGCAATCACAATGTCACGTATAGCATGGGATCGAACTTCATCCTCCCCCCTGGTCAAGCTCTTGAACTTCTTAACAATGATTGGGCGATCATCTAGATAACCCTTATATATACAACAAGTCAAACTATCGACCTGCTTATCAAGCTCATCAAGCTCATCAACTATAAACATATTATTTTGTGGAATTAATTCACAAATGTACATACTGTGACTTGAATGGAAGTTGTTTGTTGCAGTGATGAGCTCCTCAGCAGAGAAATTGCGAATGGGATTACATTTTCCATTACTTGATCCTCTAATAAAATGCCTCCATTTCTCAAAAATGATTTCTCTCTTTCTTCCTCTCTTTCTTTCTTTTCATTCATTCTCAAACTAAAAAGCCCACCTAAACTCATGCTTGTCCACTTAGAACCTGAATATAAAAAAAATAGAAAAAAGCAACTTCAAAACTGATGAATGAGAGAAGCAAATTATTAAATGGGAGTGCTGTGTCCCAAACGCATGACACTTCAACAATATGCGATTAGACCTTGTAACAATATGCAACTAAAATCAACAATATGCTTTAGTTTGATTTTCTTTAATATTTTAAACTTGGCATATAACTTTTCTTTTTTAACTTTCTTTCTAAACCCTCATAGAAGGTTATTATTGTTGTGTAGCTAGTTTCCTATCAAATAGACAAGCTCCGATATTAAAATTTAACATAACAGTGAAAAAACTAAATAAATTTATATTTATAGTTTAAATATATAAGTGAAGGAACCTAAATCCAGCCTCCCTCAACCCTCAAAGGCGAGATAAATGTAAAAGCCTCCACATCAGAAATAAAACAATTGTATAATAATAATAATAATAATAATAATAATAATAACATCTACAAGATTCGTGATATTATTTTTGCCTCTTGTTTGCCTGTTTTTCTGGACCAGAGAGACCAAGATCTTTCTTGATAATATCCTCCCAAATTTTCTTTCCACTCTATGAATGTCCAAAGAGCATCAGAATTTCAAAAAAAATTATGTTTTGCACCATCTCAAACAACGGATTTGGCTTACATACTGTTATTAAAATAACAGCATGTATGTTGTAGTTTAATCAATAGTCAAAACCTCAAAGTTGACTTAATTTTAGAAGTTTTTAATAAAAGAAAGAAAATGAAGAGAAATTTTAAGAGATTCAATCTTGACCATTGATTAAACTACAACATACATGCTGTTATTTTAATAACAGTATGTAAGTCGGATCCAATATGGTCATCCATTCTCATCTTATCCTTCCTAGCCGTGTAGAGCCCACATGGAAATAAGCGTTTGTCTTTTCAATGCTTTCCAATAAATACGTCAAAGAGGTAAGTTTCAGTCGCAGTTTCCAATTAATGATTAATTTCATTTGTTGACGCTTGACTGCATATATATTATTTCAGTTTCTAACTTGAAAAATAAAAGACACTAAAAATAAAGACACTAAATGACCCGATCCGTAGATAATCCGCCATATTCTACATCAAGGAAAAGGTCATATTGACTTGTCAATCCGCATGATCAAGAATGTATTAAATGATGGTTGGGAAGGGAAGGGGATCCGATCCCTAATAATAGAGTTTGAGCCAAGAGTTTCATTGGCTTGGCCTCCCCCAAGCCCCAAAAAATGAATAAGCCGCTTCTACATAAGCAATCAAGCAAAACTATAGGAGAGAGATAGAAATGTCTAACCTTGTCAACTTTTACAAGAGTTGTGCTATCTCTTGCTCGCCAGTGCTATCTCTTGCTCGCCCCTGCTGGATTGAAAGCTCTGTGTCACTTTAATAATGAATGAGATACCCTTTGCAATTTCAACAACCAGAAAAGAAAAGGGTGTGTTGACGAACCACCGTTCTTTTTGTTTTGTTGGCGGCGTCTTCTTATCATTCAAGATTCAAAACCGTGTAGAGCCCACACCGCAGTACGCCATTTTTTTTCTTCATGCATGTGATCTATATATATATATATATATAAATACTAGAAAGAGGTGTAGTAGTTTCCTAGTGCAAGCTAGTCAATTGCTTCATTTGCTGACAGCATATTACTTCATTTCCTAACTTAAGGCATTATAAATAGAGATATGATGAATGTAATCTCATTCTTACACTTTTAAGTCTACCAAATCCAACGGTAATTTTCACTCACTTACAAAGTGCGCAATTATGAGTGTTAGAGTGAGAGTGTAACATTTTTCAAATAAATATGACAATGATTATAAATGTTCAAAGGAGGGGGCACCCACAGTGGGCTTACCCTCCACTTGTATTTTTAAAAGGAAACGTAACGAGCCAAATGTTACTTTAAATGTATTAAATTGATCACCGGGGTTATGTTTGTCAGATTAAATTATCTAAGACTCCTATTTCTCATCAATTGGGAGTGAGACTATGTATAGCCTCAGTAATATTAAAAGTCGCTTTTTTTATCCCATAATTATATATCCTATAATATCGATATGTCAGTTGCAACCAACCCTTAATTTTCTTTTCAAACAATGATTGATCTAAATGTTCGTTGAGATTGCTACATCAAGATTGTGAAATAAAAATGTAGTTTACTAACAACCAATTCCATTTATCTTGAAGGACAAAATATATAGAAATTGATTTTCCCGGTATAAGCCTTTGGTTTCTTCCCAGTTTATCACTCTTTGGACAAACTCAACGGCCCTCCTTAGCTGTTGAGCTTGAGGGGATGTATAGAAGATATTGCTCCAAACAACACTGCTGTTTGATCTTTCAAAAATCAAGTTTACTCTCAATCACAGATTGATCAACAACCATAAGACAAAGGATCGACTCTAATATAATGATGAAAATTATAACATAGCTAGACATTCATTATGGTGTAAACTGTCTTGTAATGCCTTAAAACGAAGTTCTATATATGAATATCAAACGTCGCACCATTAATAGAACAGAGGAAACTAATTATTCTTCGAATATTATACCTTTATGCAATGAAAGATCAAATTAACTTCTCAATCCTCATGAGTTCTTTTGCCACATCAATCATGTCAGGCCTTGCTTCTCCTTTCTCACGTGTGCATGCCAATGCTAGAGCTAATTAAGAAAGCTTCGATTTGCCTTGCTTGCCTATCTCCCCCACGCTCTCTCAAAATTTTCCGATCCACAATTTCCCTTAGCCCATCAGTTCCAGCATTTTGTCTCGCATATCCAATTATTGAGCCCCGTGCCCAATCTAAAAGTCTAGCCCCTTTCCCAGTTAAAAAAACAAGTAGAAGAACGCCGAAACTGTAGACATCACTTTTCTCTGTAAGGGAGCCAGACTTTAAATATTCAGGGTCATAGTACCCATCAAACGTTCCTTTCAGGCCATCACCTACATGAGATTGCTCAGGAGGGATTGTTATGGAGTTTGAGAAGTTGCAGAATTTAGGAACAAAGTTATGGTCCAAGAAAATGAAGGTGGGTCTTATATCCTGAGAAGAGCGGTGTGGAGATATGTAAGTGCATGTGCAAGCTCCTTAGAAATCCGCAGCCTAATCTTCCAAGGTAGGAATTCTTCATCAGCTCCGAAACCTCCTTGATCATTAAGAGCTCCATTTGCTGCGTATTCATGCACAAGAGCCGGTATAGGGAACTCCAAACAGCAGCCTGTGAGTTTCAAAACATTCTTGTGGTTGCTCATCTGGGTTGTAATGACAATGTCACGAATAGCATGTGACCTAATTTCATCCTCCCGTAAAATACCCGTGAACTTCTTTACTATAATTGGGCGATCATGGAAAGAACCCTTATACATAACATGACGGATCACTGCAGGATAATCATCAAGCTCATCAACACATCCGTGATGGTATGGAAAATCTTGTATAATGCGATGTTGATCGAAGTTGTTTGTTGCTATTATGAGCTCGTCCGCATAGAAATGGCGAATGGGATTACATTTCCCATTAGTAGAAGCAATTAGATCCTCTAATAAGATTGCTCCATTAGTCAGAGATGATCTCGCCCTTTCCTCCATTCCCAGCTGTGCATGCAAGCCCACCCTAAACTCTTGCTTCTCCTCTTAGACCTTGAATATTGGGAAAACAGAAAGGCAACTTAAAAACTGATAAATCAAATGAGACTGCTTTGTGTTAACGATATCTTCAACAAATCAAACACAAGCTTTGATACCATGAAATACTTTGAGATTCTATAATTTTATTAATGTCTAACAATGTATTTATACACGTACAGAGTAGATGTAATCTAACTAAGTTTGAAATACAAGGAAATATGTATCCATCTATCTATACATTTGAAATACAAAAGAAACCTAAGTGAACTACCCGCTAAGGATATCTATAGTTTGAATACACAATACAATTGTCTATCACCTAGCTTCAAGAGTCAGAAGTGGATGAGGACTCTGTTACTGCAGAATTGGAGCTTATCTTATCCAAGTGAGAGCTTGTGTTTGATTTGGGGGAGATACCGTTAACCCTCTGTCCCAAAGGTATGACACTTTCATAAATCAAAAATATCACTTTTTCTTAACTCCAAAAACAGTTTTATGGGGAGAAGGGGGGACAAGGATGCTCTCTATTTAAATGCTATTGGTCCATTGTCTAACTTGGAGAATTATAAAAAATTGCAATGTATTATGTATACATACAAGTATTAATCCTATTCCAGATGACTCAGCAACGTCAGACCAAGATGTTTGAAACTCCAAGGAACAACACAGTGGCACGGCTCAACATGTTAGGAAATTAGGCGCTAATAATTCCTCTTCAGGATCTTGGGATCCAATCTGTTAAGAAAACAACAACACACAAGTACGGTAAATAGTATTTTTACCAAAGATATAGCTCGGTACGTGTTAGGGGTGAACACCAATTTCAGATGCTCAGCGGAATTAATCTACCCCTCTTTGTGCAAATTAAATAATAACACAATAGCAAAATAATAATCAAGCAAACCCACAAGCAAGACACCAAGATTTTTACGTAGAAAACTCTCCAATGCGAAGGTAAAAACTACGGGACCTAATCCAGTTAAATCTTCCACTATCAACAATAATGAGTTTACAATTGTCTTCTCTATAGAAATATCTAGAGGTTATCACCACATCAAGAATACATGCATTCTTGGATTAAACATAAATTCATCACCCTAAAGTGGATTCCAACGAGAATAAAGAAAGATCTCACCAAATAGGTATTAGCAACCAAGCGATTGGAGAAGAATTCCAACGATCAACACCAGTCAATACGTAGCACTCGTCGTCAGGAGCAACACTCTAAAATTGCATCAAGATCGAACCACAAACGACCTTCCAATCTCTGACGGATGTGAAAAAAGCGAAACCTTGTTTTTTTCTTTCTCTTTTTCTTTTTCTTTTTCTCTCTCCCTGCGCTGCACTGCTTCTTTTTCTTCTCGCTTTTATTCTTTTTGTCTCACGTGTTTCACTTAAACACACTCACCATGTGTTAGAAGTCTACTACAAACAAAACTCTTTGTTTTGTTGTACTCCTTGTGGTCCCCACATAAGAGGGACCACCCAACAAATCTCGCCCTCCCGATTATGTGGGGGGCTCCACTAAGCCCGCCGCGCTTCTGCAAATTTCAAGCTTTTGCATAGGCAACGATTTAGTCATCATATCTGACCCATTATCATCAGTATGGATTTTCTCAATCTGTAACAGCTTATCCTCCAGTGCATCACGAATCCAATGACATTTAACATCGATATGTTTCGATCTTGAATGGAAAGTTGAATTCTTACTGAGATGGATCGCACTCTGACTGTCACAGTAAAGCACATACCTCTCTTGCTGTAGATCCAGTTCTTGTAAGAACTTTTTCATCCATAACAATTCTTTGGCCGCTTCAGTGATAGCAATGTACTCTGCCTCTGTGGTAGACAAAGCAACACACTTCTGCAATCTGGACTGCCATGATACTGCTCCCCCTGAATAAGTAATCAGGTACCCTGAAGTAGATTTTCTAGAATCAATATCCCCAGCCATATCTGCGTCTGTAAACCCATCAAGCACCTATTGACCACTGCCGAAGCACAAACATACTCTCGAAGTACCTCTGAGATACCTGAGAATCCATTTCACAGCTGCCCAATGTTCTTTGCCAGGATTAGAAAGGAACCGACTGACAACTCCAACTGCATGAGCGATATCAGGCCTCGTACACACCATGGCGTACATCAAGCTACCCACGGCTGATGCGTAAGGCACTTTCTTCATTTCATCTTTTTCTTTCTCACTTGTAGGACTTTGCTTTGAACTCAACTTCAAATGACCTGCAAGTGTAGAGCTCACCGGTTTTGCCTTACTCATGTTGAATCTGTCCAATACCTTCTCGATATAACTCTCTTGTGATAGCCACAATTTTCCTTTCTTCCTATCACGAGAGATCTTCATACCAAGGATATGCTTTGCGGGTCCCAAGTCCTTCATAGCAAAGGACTTACTCAATTCTTTCTTCAGTCTGTCAATTTTACTAGTGTCACGACAAACAATCAACATGTCGTCTACATATAGCAAGAAAATAATAAATTCTCCATCAGAGAATTTCTTCACAAACACACAATCATCTGCTGTAGTTCTCTCATATCCATGATCAACCATAAAAGAATCAAACTTCTTATACCACTGTCTAGGTGCCTGCTTGAGTCCGTACAAGCTCTTTTTCAATCGACACACTAAGTGTTCTTTGCCTTTAGCTGTGAACCCCTCTGGTTGCTCCATATAAATTTCCTCCTCCAAGTCACCATGAAGGAAAGCAGTCTTCACATCAAGCTGTTCGATCTCCAAATTCATTTTGGCAGCCAAACTCAAAACAACTCTGATAGAAGACATCTTTATCACGGGTGAGAAAATTTCATCAAAATCAATGCCCTTCTTTTGACCGAACCCCTTTACGACTAGCCGCACCTTGTACCTTGGCTGTGATCTGTTTGGTTCAATCTTGCATCTGAACACCCATTTATTCTTGAGTGCTCTCTTACCCTTAGGCAGTTCCACCAAATCATATGTGTGATTCTCATGCAAGGATTTCATCTCGTCTTGCATGGCTTCTAACCATTGATTTTTCTGGTCATGTAGCATAACCTATTGATAACTCTCTGGCTCTCCCCCATCAGAAAGTAACACATACTCATTGACTGAATACGTTCTGGAAGGCTGTCGGTTTCTGGTAGATCTCCTCAACTGAATCTCAGCGGCTGGTTCTGAAGAAGCTTCCTCTTGATGCTCTTCTGACTCTACATTATCAATTGCAGACTCACCATTTTCACCAACTATATCAACCTGTTCTTCTTGTACATCTCCCATGTGTTCATCATGCATCACACAAGGAGGAATAACTGGATCCAAATCAACACGGTATTCACTGAGAGACTCTGCCTTTTTCTGATCCAAGTCTTCAATGGTTTGATCTTCAAAGAATACAACATCTCTGTTTCGTATAATTTTCTTATTAACTGGATCCCATAATCTATAACCAAACTCCTCATGCCCATAACCCATGAAGATACATTGCTTGACTTTGCTATCAAGCTTTAACCTCTCATCTCTAGGAATATGGACAAATGCTCTGCAGCCAAACACTCTCAAGTGCTCAAAAGAAACATCTTTCCCTGTCCAAACCCTTTGAGGAATGTCACCATCCAAAGGAACTGAAGGAGAAAGATTTATCAAGTCAACTGCTGTCCTCATTGCCTCACCCCAAAAATGTTTAGGCAATTTTGCATGAGAGAGCATACACCTGATTCTCTCACAAATGGTTCTGTTCATTCTCTCTGCTACGCCATTATGCTGCGGAGTCTTGGGTACAATTTTCTCAAGCCTGATCCCATAGCTTTTGCAATACTCTTTAAACGGTCCTCTGTATTCACCACCATTGTCTGCACGGACGCATTTTAACTGCCTTCCAGTTTCTCTTTCAACCTTCATATGAAAGACTTTGAACATACCCAATACCTGATCTTTGGTTTTCAAAGCAAACACCCAAACCTTTCTAGAGTGGTCATCAATAAAAGTTAAATAATAAAGTGCACCACCTAGAGTTTTAGTGTTTATAGTGCAGACATCAGTGTTAACTAAATCAAGAATATTAGACTTTCCTGATGAAGAGGATTTTTGAAATGAAACCCTTCTTTGTTTTCCAACAAGACAATGAGTACAGGGCGTTAATGGCGTACCTTTATTATTAGGTAGGAGTTGTTCCTTGGCGAGAATCTGAAGTCCCTTCTCACTCATGTGACCAAGCCTCTTGTGCCATAGCTCAGTGGAGTTTTCATTCTCAACAACAATCGCATCTCCCTTGACTAGTCTTGGAGCTGTCTTATAGAGAGTGTTGGTCTTCTTTCCCCTGGCTAAGATAAGAGAACCCTTGCTCAGTTTCCACTGTCCACCTCCAAGGTAATTGTGGTAGCCTTCATCATCAAGTTTCCCAATAGAAATCAAGTTGAAGCGCATTTCAGGAACATGTCTGACATCCTTGAGCATCAATTTGCACCCAATACTGGTTTCTAGCTGTATATCTCTCATGCCCACAACTTTACACTTTGCTTCATTTCCCATCCTAACCCAACCAAAATCGTTACTGGTGTAGGAAGAGAAGAAATCTCTATGTTGAGTAATATGAAAAGATGCTGCTGTATCAACTACCCACGTAGATTCATCACATGCGAGATTAGCATAAGCTTCATTAAAAGCAAATACCACATCACCATCAGATGTAACTGCTGCAGTGTCTTTTTCTTCTTGACTTTCTTCGTCTTTTCCTTTCAACTGTTCCCTTTTAAACTTTCTGCAATCTCTTCTTATATGCCAAGGCTTGCCACAGTGAAAACATTTTATGTCCATTTTTGAATAGGACTTTCCTCTTAACTTGTCACGACTGTCATACCTGTGAGGTTTTCTGCTTTTACTTCTCCCCCGCCTTTCTATAACAAGTGCCTCTGAATGAGAAGAAATACCTTACTCTTTCCTTCTTGCCTCTTCATTGAACATGTTGTCTTTTACCATACCCATAGTTATCACACCATTGGGAGCCGAATTACTGAGTGACACCACCAACGTTTCCCAACTGTCTGGCAAAGAACTCAACACAAGTAATGCTTACACCTCATCATCTAGTGCAAGTTTCATGGTAGACAACTCGTTCAACATTCCTTGAAAATTACTCAGATGCTCCGTAACACTATGCCCATCTTTGTACTTCAAATTCACAAGCCTTCTTATCACAAAGGCTTTGTTTTGAGCAGTCTTTCGTTCATAAAGCCTCTTTAACTTCTACCAAAGACCATAAGCATCAACTTCTTTAGTTACGTGATGAAAGACACTTTGATCAACCCACTGCCTGATATATCCAACGGCTTTCCTATTCAATTTCTTCCAATCATCGTTGGTTACAGCAACTGATTTGACACCTTTCAACTCAATGGGGTCAAATAATTCCTTGCAATACAAAATATCTTCCATCCTAGTCTTCCAAATTGAATAATTGGAAGCTGTGAGTTTAACCATGCTATTAGATGACTCTTCCATTTAATTCACACAAGAACTCCACACAAACAATGAACCAAAGGCTCTGATACCACTT